>NC_090205.1:13222500-13305000 GCF_033026475.1 Channa argus
GGATGTGCACAGAGCAGTTAGCAACTGTAAGCTCCCTAAACTTGAATTTAAACATGTCAATCAGCACCACTCTAATAAAAATCACTGTTTAAACTATTGTTTTTACAATGTAAAATGAGGAAATTTATGGTTTTGCCTGGTGTATTAAACCAATTTACAGCACTCTAAAGCAATAGAAGACATGACAGTATTTCAGTACTACAAGTATAATGTGTAATGTATAATATGTTAAACTGAATTTAGTGATGTACTGTGTACTGTTTTTATTGATACTGTTGCTAGTTACTAGTTTCAATCTCGTCTTTAGCAGTAAATGGGACTGATGTATTGAAGTTGGGAAACTCTAGACTTCCATGTTTTAAAGATGCTTGGATCCTGCCCTCTGACTTACCTGGCTCTACGTTTGCGAACTCTTCTCTCGTAGTCGGCTTCTTCGTAGTACAGCTCATTGTGTGCATTGTCTTTGCGTTTGGCAGCAGCTGTGACCATCGCCCGTGACTGATTTCCATTACTAGGCTGAGCTCCTGCTGTGTTCTCAGGGGCTGCACCGAAAAGAGGACAAAGGTAAATTGGTTATATCAGTTTGAGCTGGAGGAAGTGGTCCACAATCCCACCAGACCCTGATTAATTGTCCGTGTCTCAATCTGAATATTGGAGTAAAAAACTCACGTTAAAGAGGAGCTCAGATCTTACACATCACTGGAGGTGAAAAACAACTGCTAATCAACCTGCTTGGTTGCTATTGTGCTCATTTTATTCTACAGAAACATCTGAGGCAGATTTGAAGGCCATGTTAATCTTTGCAGCTTATCTGGGGCATCCTGGCAGACCATGTGACAGAGAATCATAACTATAGTACTGAGAAAAGAGGTAACTTCCACTACAAGCAGCCACATTTTTCAAAAGTCTGATGAAGATTTCAGATTTATTCATTGGGTGGGAGGCAGATATACCATTCATCACTTTACACTTCAAAAGCCATAGTTTTTGTCTGATCTGTGAATGTACTGGTTTGTGTGACAAACCCATGAAGCTAATGGAGCGTGTACAGCAGCATATTAGAGTTCTGGGGGTTTCATTATGAGGAAGAAAGAGTTGGTCCATATTCATGAAGATCAGCACGGTTTGGGGGAGGTTCTAGAAAACCCTGCAGGTCAGGTAAGGATATAAATCATTAAAGATCTGATTTGCATGTGTTTATGTGTGTGTGTGTGTGCGTGTGACGTGTGTGTAAATGTGAGAAAAACTGTAATAATAAAATACAGATGAAAAATCATCTATGTGTATACTGTGGCAAGTATACCATCCATCAGATAATTTGGCACAGGCATCACTGTAAATATTTTGCACAGAAATATTTGAGTAAACACCAGCCTCTTTAACTTTCTGACCTACATGTTCATGCTGTGAGAAGAGTGACTGTGAATCCCTGTGAATGAGATAGAGCAAGGGGGGTGGGTGGGGGTTGAAGAGAGCGAGCAAGTGCGAACAGCGCTGTAGACAGGCTGAGTGGGTAGAAGGAGAGATGTGGGAGTATGTGAGGAATGAGCGATACTGATGAATTATTTAAGCCTTGAAATTCCACGGCCCCCTAGAGGCTTTCCTCTGTACTTTGATAGGGAAGGGGGGTGGGGTGGATTCGAGGTGCTATGAGGACACGATATCCCATCCTGCATCCCTGCCTTAGATCAAATCCACTGTGGTGTGTAGGTGCGGTATTGTTGTGGGGTGAATGGAGAAACCTTTTAAATGCAGGCCAGTGTGCAATATCTGGCATTCCAGCATGTGTGTATGTGGGTGCAGGGAGACAATATATCCTGAGCATTGTGGAGTACGGGTGCCCGAGTGTGTGTGCATGTGTGCTGAGGAACAGCTTTCTGCAGATGCAACATACCCAGTACATTATGTCAGGGACAGAGACTTCAGAGTGCAATAACGATGGAGAGAAGTGAACCGTGAAATTAGCAGCTTCCTGTTACAAAGTGCTGTGTGGAGTAATGTTGAAGACCTTTATCTGTACTTACTGCCTACAAGATATGTAAGAAAAAATGAAATCACTCAAACCACTCAGCTTCTTTCACTCCAGAAAAAATGTTTGCCTTCTGGAAGAGTTCAGAAATTACACTGCACAGTCTAACAATACATGAGCCTGCGGCTAAAGTCTCAGTACTTCTGATAACTTGTCAGTCAGGCTCAAGATTCTTACCTGTGGCAAACAAAACTGGCTAACGATTTCTCCACTATGGTATACTTCCAACAGATTAAAAAATCTGCTTCCTTTTCACTGCTTGATCCACAACATTAATAAGAAAGCAAGAAATTCTGAACCATATTTGGGACTTTTTTGTCACTGCTATCAAGCAGGTGTCACCACTGTGCCATGACTAACTGATGAGGTGTAAAATCAACCTTCATCTCTGTGAGATGGCCTGACTTGCATTAACCTGATTTTAGACTAGTCTAATAGTACAGATCAGGTCAAAACAATGCTTCTCTCTGGAAGCCAATCAAACAAAGTACAAAACCTGGAACGTTAAACAATATGTGAGGGAATACTGGGACAGGTGAAGTGACTAACCATCTACATTGTAGACCTTTAACCCGGCCAGGTGTTTGGCAGCCCTTTGCTTCGAGGCAGAGAGAAGTGCTGGGTTATGGAGTGGAAAGTCTCTGTAGTAATTCTCCAAAATGGACAGAGCAGCTCTCTGAATGCTGTGTATGAGGAGAGAAAGAGAGACAGAAAGTGAATATGTGAATGCGATCGACACTCTGACTTACATAAGGGATGCTGAATCCACTGAACAGTGCATTTTCTTTAATGAACAGAAGTGCTGTTCTGGTGCCTTGTGTTTTTACTTAATTAAGCTGGATGAAGACACGCTGCTTTAGTTTTTGCCAACTTGGCTCTGCATGGATATGGTTGGTGCGGTTCTCCTTTACGTTGTATATACATAGTGTGTTCCTGCATCCTTTACAGGCTTTAAATTCCTGTTTATCATTCTGAAAAATCAATCCGAATCACGCAAAAACACTGTACCTTATAAACATGTTTTGTCTTTGGTTGCATTAGACCGTGTCTGTTTAGTGCTCTGGTCCTGTTGCAGTCACATGCATGTCCACAGCAGAAACAAAAGCAAGGCCACAACTTTCTCATCCCTCCCCCCACAGACTCTGAGAATAGCTCGCCCTGAGCAAACCAGACAAGGAGACTGATGAGTAACTCAATTACTGTCTGTGCCAGTCTTCACCGTGTACATGGGCCTCCAATTACACAGTTCTGTGTAATGACTGTGTGCAAATCCTTGTAGCTCAATGTGGATTGTACTCAAAGGTCTTCATTAGTTTTGTGTTTCTTTGGCAGTGCACACATTCGACGCACAGAAACAAGGAAATTTTTGTGCATGAACACGCGTACCTGAGCTGTCCTATGTTGTAGTGACGTGTCTCTCCATCTGTGGAGCGGATAACACACATGCTGTAGCAGGGCTGGAGTTGACGGAGCTCCAGCAGCACCACAGCAAGGTAGTGGACGAACAGCTGGGAGTCAACTAAGGACACGGCAAACTGGACAATGCCATGGTATTCCTCATCCTGCTCAGACCACATAAGATGTTCACTTTTTAGTTAAAAGCAATAGTGAGATGATAACAGAATTAAACAGAAAATGATCATCTATGAAAGCTATAAAAATAGCACAGTTTTAAACCCACCTGTGCATCGAGGATTCTGACCCCATAGAAGAGCCAGTAAGACATAGTGAGCAGGAGTGTGAGTGTGATGAGGAAGGCACGGTACACACACACTCTGGGCAGGTTGACGCGGCCAGGTCGGAGAAACAAGGCCCAAATGGCAACTAAAAGAATGAGGAGCTTGAAGGATATGGAGAGGAAGAGACCTTCACAGGCTGCGCCACAAGCCTGCAACCTTTCGGGCCACATTAGTGCCGGTAGAAGCAAAAACACCAGTGGTGTAGCCAGCACCAGCAGCCCAACACACAAGCCCACAGCCAGTGGGAGATAGCGGCGAAAGCCGACAGTCCGGTCCTGAATTCCCTTTCCCAGGCCAACCACTTCCTCCTGGGAAACACTCAGCTCTGAAGTGCCTGTCACTGCCGTGGTGGTTTCTCCCCAGTTATCATCCTGAGAGAGGACATTGTGTCAGCTATTTAGAAATGTATTAATTTCATTGGTTTGCATGGCACAACTAGAAATTAGTTAGATGGATTGTGGGTGATTGTTCGGGGAATTCCTGGCTATGTGTCGAAGTGTCCTTGGGCAATACAGTGAACCCCAAGTTGCTCCCAGTGTGTCAGGTGAGCACCTTGCATGGCAGCCACCACCAATGGTGTGTGTGAACGAATGAGGCAACATTGTAAATTCTTCTATCCTTCTACTTAGACAAACAAACCAACAAACAGATTTAAATGATTTCATTAACTCTTTGGGTAATGCTGTAAACCTGTTGTGAACTTTGTTTGTTGCCTATAACAATCATTTGTCTCTAATGATGACAAGCATGGTAAGATCAGAATTAGTGGTTTGATTTGTTTTAAATGTAGAAACATACAGACAATTAACTGTTAGAAATCTGCTGTTTAGTGCACATATGAAAGACTGTTTCCACCAAAACGCTACATTAACCTCTGGGGCAAAGGATGAAATCAGACAAACCAGGTTAAATAAATATCAACCTGAGTCACAAAGACAACAGTGTATCCATTTGCTCTCTGAAAGAAATGACCACAGATTTCATGCTGTAGGCACACAGCAAATTCTTTACGCTACACAGAGATACTTTATTTACTTGGGGTTTTGCCTCATTACAATAAGCCTTCAAACCCCTATTTAAGTAATATTGCATGACAGAATTGGATATGCACTTTGAAAAGGCACACACACTCACACACACATTCACACACACACACACACACACACACGCACATGCACACACACACACACACACACACACACACACACACACACACACACACACACACACACACAGTGTCACAACAACAAAAAGCGGAATCTTTGCAGGCCCAACAAATTTTTTTTCATCCTTGCCAGCAGGGGCATTTTACGCATAAATCTTTTTAACAGAAAGACACAGAAAGAATAAATTAATAATAGGTCTGTGTGTTTGTCATTAATTTGTGCAGTTAGCCATTCATTGTCGCCCAGAGTGTCATTGCACTGTATATATCTCCAACTGCAACCAATCACAGGAGCAGCAGCTGCAAAGAGAGATGACAGATAGAAAAATGACAGGCTGAATAAATAAAACCTTAATGGCTTCACACACGTGTGCACACAGGCTGCGAGTCAATAAGACAGAGAAAAGGCATCTGTCTGAGGGTTTGCTCCACTGTCAACTGTGCCATTTATGCATTTTAGAAGTTAATATAAACTTTTACATATTAAGTGAAGCATGCTGCTGTTTGTGGAATGTGAATTATGAAATCAAAATTGTGTTTACACATTTCCAATCAGGAAGTTCAGACATAAATATGAATCCTGACCTCCATTTCTGTTCTAGGCAATTAACTCAGCTCATGCTGGAGGAGCCAAGTGGAGCCAGAAGATGAATGAGCTTGAAAATAGGGGTGGGAGGAAAAGTGAGAGAGAGAGAGACGGCAGCAAATAAGGTGTAATAGAGCAGAGGAGCGGGATGGGGGGCTGTGGGGTATCTGTCTGCCAGGCTGATGTGTGAGGCAAAGGGTACATACTAAGATGTTTTTATCAGTCAATATTGGAGAAAATCTGAAAACAATCGCCTCACCTCACCTTCAGTTAAACTGAGGCTTGCAATAAAATGAATCCACTAAATTTCAGTTGTCTCTAGGTCCATTAATGTCATTCATTTTAAACCTGGGTAAATCCAGTTACATAGCACAGGTGAGGGTGGTCTATGCTACCAGGTATCAATGCTCTACAGAAGCCTCCATTTGGGATGCACCCTAACATGCAATCTTTCTGCCAAGGCATCTCTATAGACTGGCTTTCATGCTAATGTTGCACTAAGTGACAAAAAATAGTGGATTATTGACTGAGCTAAGACACTGTTACAACCGACCAATAGGTCTCAGATGATTAATTGAGAAGATTAATGCTACACTAATCAGGGCAGATCTCTATATACAGTAAAATGAGGAAAAAGAATATGTAACTGAGTGAGAACGAAACAGAGACTAGTTACAGGAGATTGCTTGGCAGTCTTTTCATTTGGCAGAGGTTGAGGGTGGATTATGTTTGTGCCTGTTTTACCATCACAAAGCACAACACCACAACATGGTGATTAGCCCCACTTGCAGGGATTCACATATGCACACACCAGACAGTCTGCCAGCTACAAAACACAATGTCCCATCCTCACTACTCTAGGTGGAGGTTAAAATGACTTCTACAGCTTGGTTATGTGTATTGGGGTTGGGGAGGGTATTGTCGTACTGTTTGTGTGCCTATGTGCTAAAATGAGTACCTATGACAAAAAATGTCTTGCGGATTTACTTCAGTGTATTCGTTCCTTTTGTTGTGGACGTTATTTCTGCATCATATTACAAGCTGTTGCTTAGGTAGCTGTAAATAGGTGTGTTTATTCACTGAAAGGGCAGAAAAAGCTAATACAACATTATGTGATTCTCACCACACGCTGTTGGTGTTGGTAGAGCTCACATTGTGAGGAAATTGAAGTTGCTGCCTTCCAGCAAAAAGTCACAGCGTCTAAGGCCAACAAAGCAGCAGGGACAGTTTCGGTAACAGATTTGGCACTCTCTCTGTGACTGACTGACTCACACACACACACACACACAAAGCTGTGGTCCAAGACTGCATCCTTATGCCATAGCCATGCGTGTAAACATGGAGGATTATTTATATCATCTTTCCTCACTGTGCCATTTGGCTTGATGCTAAGGCCAGACTCAATGTGTGAAAATGTGTCTCTGTGTTACAGCCGCTCTGCTATCGAACATTGGCTGAAGTGGGTTTTGGTCATGGTAATGGTGGTGTTGATGAGCCATTTGGACACATTTGTCTGCAGGGAGAATGAAATACAAAGGCAGATTACCTTACACGGCCAACAATGGATGTAAGCTGCAAGCTGACAATCACATGACACTGTGGAATGCGGAGAAGATGCTGAGCAGGGATGAGCAAAATAGGTCAGACCTCTCCGAAATGGTCAGTCTGCTTGAAGAGATTTAAATTCTAATCACCCTATCATACTATTAGTTTTGTGGAAGTATAGCTTTTGCAGTTTTTATCCACATACAATAAACACTACGCTTTTACATCTGTTCTCCTGTTCTACACAAACCAACAGTGGTAACCAACATTTTGTGGTAATCAGCATTTTACCAACAAGGTAAAATGCTTTTAACTATAGATTCCAAGTGGGTCAAAGAGCTCTTGAAGGCAGCCTAAGGCAGAGATGTGTCTTCAGAATAATATCTATAAGTCTTTTTTCATCCTTATCTTATGGCTATTCACTTTGTTTTAATTTTTTTGTTGCAATTTACCAAATCCTTTGAAAGAACTGTTTAACCATATATATATTTATATATAAATATATTTAGCTTTTTTGCTAAGAGTTAAATTAGAAACTTGATACCACTCTCACATCGGTACAATGACAGGGGGTTAGCTTGGCTTAGCATAAATAGGCCTACTGGAAACATCCAGTATATACATGCTAAACAAACCCAATGTTAATCTGTGCGTTTGAGAGCTAATTTTGAATGTAGACTGTTTGTTTCCTACGGGTTCCCCCTGTTAACAATCCCCTGTTGCTATAAGATACATAGATACAAACTGTATGTAAGTGGCATAAGTGAATGTATTAAAGTGCCCTCTAAGGTGTCCTGCAGTAGAACAAACACATTTAAGTGCCTGCTAAGGTACATAAGATAAAGTGCCCACCGTTGTGCCCCCATTAAAGTAAATGCATCAGGTGCCCTTGACCCTCCGAAAGCCTGAGGCCACCACTGATTTTCTCTTCTGCCTCTCAGGGAAATGAAAAAGTGTATAATAATTGAGCCATCTTATTAAAGAAAGTATTTGACTTTGTATTTTATTCCTGCAGGATTAGGTCCACTATCTGTATGAGCAGCATCACTGCAGCATTTTACTTCCACGTGTCTACTTAAATCGTGCTTGCAGAGTGTAGCCCAATGAGCTTCGGGGAGGACTACTATAAATTTGCTCTGCTTTCAAAGCTATCAGGCATGACAGTTATACCCAGTACCACACATACACACACTAACACACTGCACAGTACAGATCCGTCCAGGCCTACAACCCGGATGCTACTCAGCTGACCTATTTGATCTCTTGTCAACATTGTTATTACTTATCAGGCACAGTTGCAATGGCAAACCAGCTCTGTTAGGTTACGTTTATAGGGTCATGATGCAGAGTTTATAGCTGGAGGACTTGGAAATGAATGTGAATACTGCAGACTATACTCATTCACAGTTCACACATCTCATGTTTGGCTAGTGTCAGTACCTGCGCTTCATCTTCGTGATCTGCTGCTGGTGTGGGTTCTCCAGGCAGCGGCTCTCCATTGTGAATGGGGGAGTCCTGGGATGGTGTGTCAGGAGGGTTAATGACGACGGACCTCTCTGATCGACTGCTGTCTTTACTGCTGCTGGCCTTGTGCCGGTCACGGCTTCGATCCCTGGAAAACAAGCACATGCACAGAGAGTGAATACATAACGCTATTTTTACGCTTTATTTTTACGATATTTTTTTAACTTCATTGATACCTTATTATACTGTATTATTACTTGTAACGACTACTGCAACACAGACATTTCCTTTTAGGGATTAATAAAGTATCTATCTAACTATATTAACAATAATGATTCGTGTGGAGGTTACTTGATAAATTGTTTTGTCTGATCCTATGCAAGTTGACTCCATATCCCTTGAATTGATCTTATTAACAGTACTGTAGATTTAGTTGGAAGCAAAAATGCCATGAATGTCTCCTGATCTAGTTTGTGAAATATGAACTTTTTTTGTTACTTTCAGTGTCTTCTATGATGTTAGGCTAAATACATTTAGGTTTTACCATGACTAGTGGACAAACCAACACATTTAAAGATGTCATCTTATGCTGATGAGGTTATTATTAATCATTTTGATGACACAACGATTCATAAAATACTAGATAATGACAGATGAACACTTTCCATTGCAGAACGCTAGTAACAAGTAGGGGGAATTTTTATTTCGGTGGAAATTAGAGTAATGAGGAGTGGACAGTAATCAAATGATTTTCTAATTTGAAGAATAGACAATCACTGAAATACTGTAGGTTAGAGCCACTCAGCTTTGAAACTTTGAATCCACAAACTCCACAAACTTTGAATCAATCTCTTCCTTCCTCCTGCTCTGTCTCTCATCTGATTTATTAAACTTTACCCAACACATGATTTTCCTAAACTGAAGACAAACACAACAAACTCCATATGCACAGAAAGTATTCCAGTAAAAAACAGGTAAACAGGTATTAGTGGAGAAGCAGACAGTCTGATAGAAAGGTAGAGAGACAGAATACATACCCATGTCGGTTTGATCTCCCGGAGCGGCTGGAGTGATAGGAGTAGCCCGAGTGGGTCGACTCAGTGTCCATTCCACCGCAGTTCAGAGCTGGAGATTGGCCAGGGGGATGAGGAAAGACTCGTAGTGTGGCAGAGGGGGAAATTGGCAGCAATGCTTAGGAGGAGGAATGGGTTGCTATAGAGACAGGCCTCAGGAATCCACGACAACCTACAACTACCCCAGTGCGCAGCTTTAGTTGCCACATTGACCTGAGAGACAGCAAGATACAGTAGAGCATCATATATGGCCCAACCAGGAGAGAGAAAGAGACACATTTCTGCACAGGGCTGTGTTGGTTCAATGCATTTCCAAGTGGTACAGACAAAGGAGCCTTTCTGTTGTACACCTGAACTTGGACTTATGTTCATGAAACTCTGCCTTCCTAAACACTGCCTTCCAACCAGAATGTAACTTTTAAATCTGACATTGTTAAGCTCTGTTCTTTGTGCCTCCACATTTAAATTAATTGTGCGTTTAATTGTGTCAAAATAGTCCTTCAAATCTTTATCCACACTTACAGTACACAGTAGTGTTATTCTGTAGGTACAGTGAATGCTGAGTTTTCTATTTACTACTTTTTGGACAGAAGTAGACAAATACATGCAATGCCACCAAGTTTTAATTACAAAATAAAAAACCTGCATGTTCACAAGTAGTAGAATAAAATAAAATAAAAAAGAAAATTATATAATAACCTAGAAATATAAAAAATATAATAACCTATATAAATTGTTATAATGCCACTGTCATTATGACTTTAAATTGAATCTGACACTCTCATTTCTTGCACCTTATCATGTGCTTTTTGATATGTAAGCACGTCTTATTGTGCTTTACCGTGCATGACCATTCTTTCAGACCTCAATCTGCACCCTGTCTGTCTCCCAGCTGTTGTCCTGACAACCAGTTGCCAATCACCATCCACAGCTCAGTTTCATTTAACTAGGATTATTCTTCCTCCAATCACTCACAGGCTATTTGCTATATCTGTGGCTCATTCAGTGTTTTATGATGTGAATCTGCATAGGGTCACAGAGTTCATGCTATAAAAATGATCGTTAGAAGATGGCACTGAAATGTAGCTAATTTTCATTATGATGGTACAGATGGAATTTTTTTTCCACTCACTGCCCATTATGGTAAATGCAGCTACTGCATATGACAAACCAAAGAGTTTTTATTAAAGAATATCTAACGATGCTTATACATTATTTAATAGCATTACCACTAGGATCAAGCATTACTCATATCGGATAAACACTATCATTTGCATTAGCTCACACAACTGTATAATATTCATCCAGGAGTGAAATGATGCTGTGGGGATGAAAAGCTGAAGTCATCCTCCACTGATACAGTTGCTTGGGTTTTTTAAAAGCAGGGGAACATAATGTGGAACAAGGCAAAGCTGTAAATACACAAGACTTCAATAAATAATGGACTTGAACATACAAGAATATAACGCTCACAGCATCAAAGCTAATGTCACAGCATCAAATTTTAAACCAAAACCAGAGATTTGACAACAGACAGTCAAATTGCTCATCTCTTACCCACATCTGAAGCGTCCACTGTTGCCTTGGCAACACTGGATGCAGGGGGCCCCATCTTACAGCGATAATCAATCACACCCACTGAGAGTAAATTTGTGTGATACACTTATGTGTGTGAGGGATAGAGTGTGTGTGTGTGGTGGGGGGGGGGGGGGGGGGGGGGGTAGTAGTACAGAGAGAGGGCACAAAGAGCAAACAATGACTTCTCATCACACCCGCCATCCATATGGTTAAATGAATCAGCCTATGATTTGAATAAAAGCTGTTAACCCCCTGGGTGCTGATCTCTGAACACGTGGCAGTGGTATGTGGGCCAAGATGATCACTCTGAAAAGCCACTCAACCACAAGAGCAGCATGAAGAGGCACAGTGAACCAGGCCATGTAGAAAATCGCAGCCAGGGGGTAAGAAAAACTATCAGTTACAAACCAATGGATAACTATGAATAAAGCATGTAGGAATGACAATGTGCATCAGAGGCGTGCGGCTGCCCATTTACTCTGAGTTGATCCATCAAAAAAATTCAGTTGTCCTCCGTGACAGGGTCTGCGTAGAAATGATATTCTCTGGTGAAGCGTAATTGAATCGCTGTAGACTGTTCTGCATGGCTGCACCAAGAAGAGATTCACAAGGGCAGAAAGTGACACTAATGTAAAACAAACTCTCATTAATGTGTTTGTTTAGTGGATTCAGGCTGTTGCACAGTTGGAACTACTGTAATCACACATGGTCAGGCTCAGAGCTACAGGCGTATGTGCTATTACGGATTTAGGTTTTAGTTTTATTCAATGAAAACATACAGTAAACAGAGAGAACTATTAGGACAAATATGTAGGTCTCAATAGGGAGCTGACAGCATCTGAGAGGTTACACTGCCCCTGCTAGCATTTCCCCCTGGTGATCCAACTCATCCATTAACAGGAAAACAGAGAGTGTGGGATTTTGGCTCAAGTTCCTTGGCTGTGAAGAGATTTGGCCACCAAACTGGGCAGGTAGAGAGAGGTATGGAATTTGAGATTCCATTAAAGTGTGATGCAGTGTTGGCACCCTGAAAGGCATGGATCAGTCTCAGATCTCATCTAAAGCACATGCTGAGGCCTGGTTACCATGGCATCTGTGCCCTCCCTCACACCCACTAGCCCTTTTGCCTTGCTTCTTTCATTGGTGCTCTGCCCTGGTGGCATTATGCCATAATCTGCCAGATGCAGCAGCTGTCACTCTGCACTGTTATTTCCTTTCACTGTTGTTTCGCAACTTAAAGCTACAACCTATTACACACATCTAATTCTCTCTTATTTCCATAGATAGTATTTTATGGCCTTTAGTAATTTTCATTATGTTTATAGAACTTTTATTCCCAATTAATTAACCATTTAGTCGACAACATGTCAGAAAACCGTACAGAATCATCCATTGGCCAATGATTTTGGCTGCATGCCGTAATAAATCCCATTCTTTGGAAGTGGAAAATAAAACAAAAGAAGCAGACACACATATGAGTAACACAGTCCACTAAAGCTTCTCTGAAATCCAACAAAGGGGGACACAGTATATGTGCCAGTGTTATTTATAGTGATAACAATCTCCAATCCTTCCACAGACTTCAGCTAATCCAAAGCAACAGCTGCTGATTAACATATTATAGCACTGCAGACAAACAGAAATCTCATAAACGGAGCCAAATAGTCTTTTTCCTAATTCACTGAAGTCAGTAGTAGGATATATGATGTAATTATGAACCTATTCCTGGGAATTTTCTTTTCGTTGTTTGCTGTGACACTCATGTGACTGTTGGCACAGACATATTTGGCAGGTATGTGCAGAGAGCATACCTGTGACCTTTGAGTGACAGGCAGGGTAGAGTCTCAGCCACCACCCCCCACACACACACAAAGTAAAAGGGGAAAGTTAAGATCTGACACAGCTCTCTGGAATGCAAACTTAGTCCCCTCTGATCCGCTCATGTCGAACTAAATAAAAGTACAGGGACAGGGAGTGAAAAGGTACAGGGCGGGAGGGCTGTGGATGAGATAACGCTGTATGTTCCTACTTTAAGCTTGCTGCTTTCATGTCTGTAAATACACTCCTGCTTTGCAACACAACATCTATGCTTTGCAGAATCCGAGCATTTCTCTGTAGCCTAAAGGAAAGTAAAAGGTGGCTCCGTTTCTCATTACATGGACACACACTCCTGCCAGCCCAACACATGCTTCAAAGGAGAACAATGGCAAAAGCATCCCTTGCACCCCTTTCTTTGATCATTAATGGCAAGAATAGCTTCCAGGGAATGACTCATCTATTCACAGAGTTCCCATACCTCACAGTGTCCTTCCACCTCTCTGCAAGACCTAGCACCGTTCAATAATACATGGCTGTACCTGCTACTCAGTCTCACTGCAGCATCATGCCTCTGAAAACAGCACCGACGGCGTCAGAGGAGACACGTGAAGTGGCTTCGGTCGTAGTAACACCTCTTCCAGCTGTGCACAGCTCTGCCTTCCACACAGCTGCTGCTGATGGCGATACACACAATCAGCCTGAAGTAGCAGCTTGATCCGAAACGCCCTTAATGTTATAAACTATTGAGTCTGAGGGAGTAAAGGATGCGATGTTACCTCTCTATCACGCAGCTGCAGGTTCGGTATCACGTTTCAGCCTCATGCTGAACCCAATTAACCACGGCAGGACACAAAAGCTACCGCCACCCCAAATTATCCATGCATTCTGCTGATTCGGTCTATTTATTTATACACACAAAGTGCTTGAATATATAAATCCCGACTATAGTGCAACATTAACCCACAGATGTGAAAAAGACCACATCTGTCTGCGTTAAAGGAAACCATTTTCCCACGACGACAGCAATGAACTTCAGGGTTACCTGGGCTGTGTCTCCGGCTATTGGCAACGCAATACCCCGTGTAATGACCACAGCATCGAGATTATGGAATGATAAAACCAACCTTTTTTTCACAAGTGGGTCATATTCCTTCAGTGGCGTCTCGGAGTCTTCCAATGCCCCGCTGCTGCTGCTGCTGTTGCTGCTGCTGCTGCTGTGAAGCGCGTCTGTCTGCACACTGCACTGGGAGGCTGCTCCCTCATACGAGCCTGGCCATTGTAGTTAGCAGGACCAGACACGGTAGAGGAAGGCAGCATGGAGGTACAACACACCCGATGTGCACTAAAATTGTTATTTTCAGCTCTAGACCACAAGAGGTCGTCTTTTAGTGCGCCTGTGTTTGAACTGCTAAAACAATAGGGTCAAGAGGAAAATTAAATGTGCCCTGTAAAGTATGCCCTCCATGCAGGGTATAGTTTTACTTGTTGTTACTTTACTTTTACTTTGACAGAGAACATTTTCTTGTGTCCACCTTAAAAAATGAATTTTTTCACATGTCAAGTTTGGAAACCAAGAGAAGATTTTCTTTTCTTGTAGCCAGCATTTCAAATTTTAAACTTTTATATCGCCATATAAAAAAACACTAATGAGACCAATTGACCTAAGCACCTGTAAGACTGGATTAACAACCAAACAAAGCTGGCAACCACCTGACATCTCAGATCTTTTCTTCAAACAAAACAGTGAAAGTTAAAAAAAAAAGAAGAAGTCAAACAAGCACAATATTATAAGACATCAGAAAGAAAGGTCAGAAAGGTCCAGCAGCTCATGTTTCCCAATGAGCACATGCATGTACTTGTTGCAATTACTCACCTGTTACTGTCATCCCAGAAATGGAGTTTCTCCAATTTCTGTAAGCTTCAGAGCCACATCTTCTGTGAGACATTAAATGATACAGATATTGAAATGGTTCTGACTCTGTCTCTGATTTTTGGACACAGATTCTGGATAAATGCCTTATGACATATTTGCAGCCAGGTAAAAATGAAAAAGGTAAAGTCACATAGAACGTAGAGCAGAACACCACGTGTAAATAAAGTAGGATTTTAAATTACTCACAAAAAAAAAAAAAGAAAAATCATGATGCTATGTACTTGAATCTGAATTGAACAGCAAACACAAATATGCCCATCTCTTCTAAATTCATACCAAGGAGCTAAAAGGGTGAGCATGAACTTTTCACAGATAAAATTTCCCCTGTGAAACTCCATCAGAGGGCAGTGTTGTGTCTTACAAACTGTAATCTCATTAAAATACAAATGCAAGAAAGTATGATGTTTAGAGAAAACCACAAAGTCAACCTGTTCACACATACATTACACTTGAAGAAAAAATTTAGTTTCTGCACACCGTGGTGTGTGGCAGAGCTCTGTGCACGCTTCACATTAGTTGTTGATCCACACTGAATTTAAAATATCACCTCTGTTTGCTTTGCTTTACAACGTTTCCTGCCCCACTTATCTAAATATCTGATGTTATGGTTGGCCTCTTCCCCTCTACTCCCAAACATACCTTTTGTGTCCAGTGTGTAGACCAGTGTGTAATGTGTAGCATGTAGACAAAGGACTGTCACTCTTCCTGCTGGAGTGGACATGAACAATACCCTGAGCCCCTTGGGCCACATTATACCTCAGAGAGCCTAATAAAGGGATGAGAGCAGGAGAGAAAAAGCAAAGGGACACTGCCTAAACTCGTGATATAAAAGACATCTTTTGGTAATGTGGAGAGCCAGGGCAGCTTGTCAAAACACTGAGTCACATGTCACAGTCACATGTTAAATTATAATTTTTTGTGACATAAAAACACATGTGCTCGTTTGGCAGAATGAAATGAACGAAGCTGGATCACACTAAAGTTAATTCTAATAAACAAACATTTGTCCTTACTTTTCTTTAAAATAGACATTCCTGCAATTGATATAAAAACTGGGGACCTTTACTGTTGGCTACCGATAGTACAACTGGTGTTGTTAAAACATATCAAAACTAGCTTACCCATCCATACACCATTTCAGACATTGTCTCTAAAGGTTTTCAGTGTCTTCTTGTATACTGTCACATTACTGTCTCATTTGTATGAATGTGCATTTATGTGTGTGTGTCCCCAGAGAGGAGGCAGATGGATGACTATCAAATGGTTGTCGTGGTTTGTCTGGAGAAACACCTGCCCCGTCCAGAGGGAGAAGAGAAATCCACCAAATAAGACCTCACAGACATGTTAGAGCGACAGCACTAAAATATACGGCAACTACACCCACAACAACAACGGACCAGACTGTTCATTGTTTTGCAGGTGCCATTTATTTTTAATGTAGATTTCAAATGCAGTTTCAGGTGCTGCTGAATGAAACACAAAGCACAGAAAAAGGCAGGTGGACTAGTTTGTAACTGAAATAAATATATTTACAAATTCAGTTCAAACAGAAATAAAGTTGCAACAGATAATCTGGACTTAAAAGAAGGCATATAAGGCGAAACACCGCACTGTTACAGTAGTTTAGATACAAAATTATCATACAGAAGCTTTGAAAAATATTGTCAGTCTTTTCATGCACTTGGATGACAGTGAACCAGAAGTCCTGCATCTGCAGCATAAAAACTCAGAGATATTCTTAATATTTATAGGATTGTCTGCACTACAGCTTTTAGGGCCACTCTGATAACAACATAACTCCACGCATATATCCTTTATAATTCAGCTCTCCTTGCTGGTTAAAAAACATGCACCAGTCCACCCTCCAAGTGGTCATCGTGTTACAACCTAAACATCCAAGACATGGTTGAGGTAGGAGATATAACAAATTGCCAGTCGTAGGATCTCAATCTTGGACAACTTTTTGTCTGGCGGCAGCGTTGGGAGCAGTTTCCTCAGCTCAGCAAAGGCCACGTTGAAGGCTACCACTCGGATACGCTCCCTGGTTGCGTGCGCAGATCGGTATTTGGCTGTGGCGCGTCTCCTCCTCCTCTTTTCCTCTCTGCTGAGGGCGGGAACGCGCACGCAACGTGCCCTCTCCTCTCCATCCTCTAGCTCGGCCGGCACGGACCTGCACTCCATATTTAAAGGGTCCAGAAAGGTTTCCGTGCCAGTTTGTCCCAAGGGCAGGGTCTCGGGTTGGCCAGGACTGAGCATCATCCTCCGTCTGCACGCTGCAGGTATGCTGAGGAAAACTGATGGGAGTCTGTAAAAAATACACCTGGAAATGAAGCCTGTAAGGAAATGATTCCGTTTTCACTTAATGGCCAATACAGGAAGAGGAGAAAATAGAGTATCATAAGCAGGTTTAATATATACAATGCACAGTAAATGAATGAGAACGCACGCGCAGTTGCAATGGCTTTCGCAACTTTATTTCTATGTGCTCATTACTCTTCTGGTTGCCCCCCTTTCATACTCGGATTTGTATAGTGTGTTGGCCAAACCGAAACACTTAATTAACAGTCAATAGGCCCTAAAATAAGGGGGACTAGTGCTGCCCTCCTGTGGCGGGTACCACCCAGCTACCGGCGCTGTCCGAGGTACTGAAAAAAACCATCGCGCTGTGACAATTAAGTATTTCAGTAAAAACAAGAATATTTAGGACCTCATTTGTTACGTCCAATACTTATCTTTACATCAAGATTTTTCTGCGCGAAAGTTACTATGTATGAGGTGAGATGCAAACAGAGAGCATCTCTGAGGTTATACATTTCATTATAATTCAAAATTTAGAAAAAGTTGTACCTTTATGCTTTAAAGAATCTTGGCTTGGAACCAGCTGAGCCTATCTGGGGACAAAAGCCTAAAACTCTGGATGTGCAGACATTGCTCAACTTACCTCGCACACGCAAAGACCCAGATCCAGCTGATTCTTATCACATATTAAAGCTGCATCAGTTCACAGTTAGGGCGTGTGGTATAAAGTTATGTCCCCGTCAACCTCCAGGCTTGGCTGCGATAGAACTGAGGTGAGTTAAATGTTTGACTTCGGATGAAGTGGACATGCAGTCCATCTCGTCCTCGTCCATTATTGTGTGCGCATCATTTCCTTTAGTAAGAGACAGTCTGGCTAGTTGCTCTGTCTCTTTCCTCCTTCAATGCGTCTCCTGGCGGTAAGACACCCCTCTCTCACCATAACAGTGACGACACGCGCAGTGGGATGATGCGGGGTTGTTTACTGTCCAAACCTCTCCCTCCTTTCACTTTTATTCCCAACAGATACTTTACATGCGTGCAGATCTTCAGTAGTCAAACTTGTCTGCGCAGACTTTTGATTCTAAATGTTACAACTCGGTGAGGCTATTGGCAGCGTTGCTGATAAACATATATTCATGCCCGTCGTGTGGATACAAACAGACTGAAACAACTGCTGTTGTCTATTCATACTTCGATTCAAACAAACAAGGCACAAACACATTATTGCAGCCCTACGTGCATGGTGATGTCATACTGTATTTGTGGAAGTAGAGCTGAAGCTAGTCAAAAGATGGGGTTTTATTAGCCGGATGGGCCTGTACACAACTGGAGATCTATAAACCACTGTGCGCAACACTTGGTATGAGGATAAGATGTAATATTTCCCCAGAGCACAAGCTGTGTCATTTGCAACGCTTTAATCAGCCCGTGCTGCAGAGTATAGGCAATGAAATGCAGGGCAAATGAGATGCACTATAAACTTCATTTATACAAACAAGAAAAAGAAAATTGCTATGCAAGTTATTTAGACTATAAATTAGGATAAAACATGTTACAGTTAATTTGTTTGTGTTTTTGTAGCCTCCTGTGCATGGACAGATGTCCTGGGTATGGTAGAACTGAGGATCTGGCATTTCAGTCTGCTCATCTCTGAGATAGAAATGTCAGCACTGATCATTGCTAACATAATAATGTGAGTAAATCACCAAAGGGGCCCCCACCTCTGTGCCAATGGTGGAAAATGTTTCCTCAGACACTGTCAGAAATGGCACCATGAATACTCAGCTGGGATCATGTGTGGTTACTGAGAAGGCCTTGGCATATGGCTAACATCATTAGCATTCTCTCTAAGCCACTATGTGACCATTTCTGTCTGGTTGATAGGGAAATGACCCTGAGCCACTGCTCGTCACAGGAAGAAAGATGAGATGCCAGAATTATTATTTTAGTGAAAATGAACATTTGTGTACCATTCTAAGTAATGGGGTGATTAAGTGCAGTACTTACATTGCATTTCTTTAGAGTGTGTGAATTCAACCTGAATATGTCAGAAAGTGAGACTATGTGAATTAAAACGGAAATTTACAACAAAATTGTCTCTTTACACTTCCAGAACTTGTACTGATTATAATATTGCTGTTACTCTCATTCAGGGGTGGATTTTTTACTGGGGTGGTCAGAGTGGTGCACATGCTTACAATTGGGTGGCACATTTGGAAAATTATCTTCAATTTTTTTTTACATCACACACCTATAGTCATGCCTAACAATGAAATAATGCCAATGTTATGTAAACATTACTCACTGTATAAAATTTATGTGACACTAAAGAAATCCACATAACATAAAATCATAGACTAAGTGTCATAGCTGCATGCAGGTAGCCCCCACCTTCCAGTGAACTCAACAATCACTTGATTTACATTAAGTTAAAACATAAGACTTATAGGTTATGTGCTCTTTTGCTGCACTACCCCTCACCTTTCCTGTGTCCTCTCCTGTCTCCTTTTGACACCAGTCAATCTGTGCTACACGGGTTTGTCTGTCAGTCGGGACACCATCTGTTTAATGGCCCAAGCCACAAACTTTTTCATCTCCTCCTCCTCATCTGTTCATGCATGCGCATGTCTGTATTAATGAACTCACATGCCACAGTAAAAATACTCTGCAGTGTGTTTAAAAATGTATATCAGTGTGGGATCTTTAACAGTATTTTAGTTGTGAAAAGTTTGCGTTGATTACTACATATCCAACTATCCGTTTGTCTTTGCTTCCATTTACTGTCTATCACTTTACCTTCTGTTCAATTCCCAGTTTCTATAACCCTCATATTTCACCAGAAAATCAAACACTGTAAATGTAAATGAGATGAAGTAGTTAAATTTTTCATTTGATCCCTATTGTGTCCCACCTCCTCCCACAGTTTCCCTCTGTCTGGTTACCATCTGCTGTCATATTTTGTTTTGGCTGACTTGGAATCAGATGACGTCTAATCGATCAACTTTGTCACTATAGTGAGGAGGAAGGGGGTAATGGATTGGGTATGGGGGTGGGTGGTGGGGTGTAGTAAGACAATACAACAGTTCTGAAGCATTTCTCAAGATTTTTGGCATAACTTCCAAAAACAGAGTCAACAATCTACTTTTCCATTTGTAATTCATTACAGAAGGAAGAAGGATGCGGCCCTTCACAAACTAATAAAAATACTCTTTTTTATTTAAAAATGAAGAGCTGAGTCATTATTTCCATCTTTGATCAATTTAGTCTTTATTTTGTAAATCACCAACAAACTATTTAGTAATTTAAATAAATGAGGAAATACTAACACTTTACCTACACAATTAAAAGGATATTAATCAGAAAAAGCTATTTTCACATTTGAGAAGCTTGAGACAGGCATTGTTTGTAGTTTTTTATCGAAGTAATTATATTTACTTCTTATATTGATTATATTAGTGGTGAAGTGATTGGCACTGCAGCCTCACACCTAGAAGGTCCCCCGTTCAAATCCATGGCCAGTTTGCATATTCTCCCCTTGTTTGCCAGGGGTTCCTCTGGGTTTCATTCCACAGTTCAAAGACATGCATGTTACTTTAACTGGTGACTTTAAATTGACCGCAGGTGTGAATGTGAGTATAAATGATTGTCTGTCTGTTAATGTCTCTCTGTGTTGGCCCTGAGATAAACCGATGACCTGTCCAGGGTGTACCCCACCCTATTGACAGTTGGGATAGGCTCCATCCCCCCTGCAACCCTGAACAGGTTCCAGCGATAGATAATGGATGGATGTTTCAGCGCTTGATTGTGTATTGGCTTGGAAGATGGTTTCAAAGTAAAGACACTTTATATAATGAAGTCAAACCTATACAGATTTATAGAGGAAACCTACCAAATGCCCCTTTAGTAAGCACGAAGGAGGAAAAACTGTTAAATGGAAGAAACTTTCAGTAAAAGCAGGCTTAGGCTGGGTGGCAATCGGCCTTAAATGAGTGGAAAGTGGGAAGAGGAACAAAAAGTAACAAACACAACACTTCGGACTGGGGTGGTAGGACCAGTAACTGCACAGTAAAAAAACACACAGCTCCAAAGCTGCAGGTACCTGATTGCAATGAAAGCTGCCACCTGTGCCATGAAAATGCCTTCAATTACTTTAAATGTATTGTTAAAGACTTTGAAATTTTGGATTTTCATCAGTATGCTTTATGCTTCTGCCATACGAAGTCCATCTATTTACTGTATGTCACAGAAAAAAACATCATAAGCTTAATTTGACGGATGTGATTTAACACTTTTAAGTTATATTTAAAAATCTTATAGCTGAAAATAAAAACTAATACCTTACAGTTGGCCCTTAATAAACAACCTATCCATCTCCTCTGACATTGTTTTTATAAAGTTTTCACTCCAATCTGGCATTTGGATCAGTTTTCCTCCTAGTTCTGTGTAGAAAATTCCCAAAAGTTTGAAACTGAAATGAAAACTCAGAGGAATAGGAATGGAAAGTAAACAGACCCTTAACGAAGTCTAATTCATACCGAGAGCCTTAAATGAAAAAGCAGGAGAGACAGATTTGTTGCACACCTGAGAGTGACTCTGGGGAATGCCTCTGTGATGTTTTATGTGGGGTAAAATTCAAGCGCTGTCTCCTTCAAACTTAAAAGCAATTTGTTGTTTATTCATCAAACTGCTTATATAGAGCTTCTGTTCAATTCAATAAACAGGCACTGCAGAGGACACCTGTTTCTAACTCCTCAGGGGCAGTTAATGGAAAGTGGAGATGTGTTAATGTGGCAGAGATAAAGATTTACTCTGGAAGAAGTGACTCTTATCTCAGCACATGCCTGTGTTTTAACATTAAATAAACATGCAAAAGGTTTGTCCGTCATTCAGTCCATTAATAATGTAGCTATGTGCTTCACTGCCAGACGCCATCATTTTCTTGCATTACCTTCAGGGCCTTTGGCTCACAAACCCCAACTTGGCTGACAAGCACATTATAAGTGACTTGTTTTTACAGTGACAACATGAGATAAGAAAAGAATGAGGCGTAAATGAGATTAACTTATGTTGTGTGTGATTTATTTGCACTTGGTCCACTGGAGTTCAGTGTAAACATAGTTTTTAAGATATACAATTCATTTTAAACTGAGGTCATAACATGTAAAACGATACATGGGAAAATTACAAAAGGGCCCCTAACAATCCAAAAAATACTTTGTTTGTTTTGCATTTTTCTGCCTGGTGTACAGCTAGAAAATCAGCAGAAAATAACAAGAACTGACCTTAAGATCAGTCAGCCTGCTGGGATCTAAAAAAGCTTTATATCAGCAGGTGTTTGATTGTGAACAAAAAGAGAGGCCTATTTATGGTCCTGTTGTTAAGAAGAGGATTCAGAGGACAGGGTTAGATGGAGGCAGATGATTTCCTGTGGTGACCCCTGAAACGGAACAGCCAAAAAGAAAAGAACACTCATAGTTCCTTCGTAGCTGTGAAGAAGCAGCAATTGCATCAAGTAATTCTGTACTCAGTCTAGCACCAAGTGACAATGCACTGCTTTAAATGGTTCCCTGAGCTACTGGAGTCTGAAACCTGAACTAAAGTTATTGTCCAGCATCTAACAGTTTCAAAGAATGAGATCCAGCTCCTCATACCTCTTTGGGCTCTAATTCAAAATACCTGTTATTAACTACTTTGACAGAATTGGTTTTTGCCCTAAAGCCAGAGAAATATGCTCAAGAATTTTGGTTGGACTGAAAACCACTCATCCACAGCAACCGTATGAACCTGTATGTTTAATTATCCTATGTTGAGACCAAATTGTTTTGGACTGGATATGAAGAAAAGAGAGGCCTATTTATGGTCCTACATGTTCCACTTTGTCTGACCTTAAACAGGACAGTCAGGAAATATGACAGATGTCTCATTGGAAAGTCATGTAAACACCTTTCAAATTATAACATGACATGAATATAATACTGAATCAGGTATACACTTGTTAGGACCCTTAAACAACGGTGCAGGAGGAGCCTAATCAAAGTCAGGACAAATAGTGATGTCTTTGCTGCAGGGGATGTAATGCGACTTTTGATTGGTGGAAGCTGCTCTCTAGAGTTGCACATAACTACTTGATCAGTTGAAGTTGAAACTATCAAGTGATAATTTTCAGGGTGGCTAAAACATTAGAACCATCTCCCAATACAATCCACTCCACCGCCGACTACGACCTCAATCACAACCACATAGTGGAATTACCACCTTTCTGACAGTTTCTCTTTAAAATCTGAGAAATTCTATCCTTGTAAATTAGAATTCATGGCAGAGCTGCTGTATTGGATTGTAATATATTGTACATTGTACCTAAAGTGGCCAGTGAGTGTGAATGTGAACCACATTGCTTTTTTTTTACCCACTAACCACATGAGGGCACTATAGGTTACGTTTCACCGTCATGGTCCCGCATTCAAATACAGTTAAACAGTGTAGTTTTGTGTATGTAGCTTTTCTGGTCCTTACAGTATGAGCTGTATACTGTTCAGATCAGAGTGTTTTTTAAAGAGGTTTCAAAGGTGGGCTGCAGATGTGGCTTTTATGAATTATGAATGTGACTCCCTCAGACAACCTTGACAACACGCCAAATACCTAACACATGTAGAAGGAAGTGTGAAACATATGTGTGAGGCCAGCATACAATGTTGCAACAAAACAGACCAGGATCATGTGGCTCAATACATCACGGACCATGGCCCCCAGCATAACACTTGATCTGTTCCCATAACAACAGAGAGAAGGCAGCCAGGGGCTCAATATGAAACACAGTCAATACCAACATATAAGGAATGGGGATGGAGTAAGAAACTAACAGGTTGCAGTGATTAAAAGAGTTTGAGATGTAAAAATTCTCAAGTTTTTAAAGTGGAACAAGGCATGTGGTGGTTTGAGAAATGCCAACAACAGCTTGAAACTCAAATAAATCTCAGTAAAAGAGTAAATAGAAAGACAACAAGAAGGAGGTAATCTCACAGTGTCAGCTGATTTGCTGATTGACAGCACCTGTGAGAATCCAAATGAGCCTCATGCTTGGTGTATAAATGCAGCAAGTTGAATGTTCCTCCATGATGAGCTGAACTCTCTATTGTTGTCCACCATCATCTACAGTTGACTCTGCATTCTAGGATGGGTGAGTGTTGTTTTACAAAGTTTAATGTAGTTTTTTTTTCCCCCACTAACATTAGGTTTGGCTGTGGTTGTCACTCAAATGTCACTTGTATTTTTTTGTTTCTTGACTTGGCAGCAAACAAAGTGCTGATCTTGTATGCCCACCAGAGCTCTGGCTCATTCAATGCTGCCGCTAAAAATGCTGCTGTGGAAGTTTTAACAGCTCAGGGCTGCACTGTGGAAGTATCTGACCTCTATGCTATGAAGTTTAAAGCCACAGCTACAGTTGAAGACATCACTGGTATATAATCATCCCGCTAGCATTTCAAAACTAGTGTTTTTGCTTAACCTCCAGCTGATACTTATTTTATCACTGCAGGTGAAGTTAAAAATGCTGAGCACTTCGCTTATGCCGAGGAGAGTAAACTGGCTTGGGAAGAGGGAAAACTGTCCGCTGATATCACAGAAGAACAACGTAAACTCTCTGAGGCAGACCTTATCATCTTTCAGGTAGAGATTACTAGGAAGTGATGTTTTGAGCAAACCTCTACACGGTGAGATTAACTTTAAATGCTGTTCTTAGTTCCCCATGTACTGGTTCACTGTTCCTGCAATCATGAAGGGCTGGTTCGATCGGGTGCTCACACAAGGCTTTGCATACTCTGATGAGAAGCGATACAGCCTGGGAATCTTCAAGGTACATGGGTTTCAAAATGTGGGATCAAGAGTTTACATTGCCAGTCTAAAGCTGTTCTCTTTCTAAATTCTCTTCTCCTCCTTAGGAGAAGAGAGCTATTCTTTCCTTCACCACTGGATCCCATGAGTCCATGTTCAGTGCAAATGGCATCAACGGAGACATGAATGTCACACTGTGGCCTCTACAGGTATAGTTTTGGAATGAATGAAATGCACGAGAAGTAACGTCACAACTAACATAACCCTCTCCTCTGCAGAATGGCATCCTGCACTACTGTGGCTTCCAGGTGCTGGCCCCTCAGATCTTCTGGGCTCCAGCTAGGGTTCCTGCAGAGACTCGCAGTGCCATGCTTGAGGCCTGGCGTACAAGACTGCAAGGCCTCCTGGGAGAAGAGCCACTTTCCTTTACTCCTGTGGACTGCTTTGACAGAGAAAAGGGTTTCCAGCTGAAGCCTGAGGTCCATGAGAAACAAGCCACCAAAGAGTTTGGGTTGACAGTGGGCACCCACCTGGGAAAGCCATTGCCACCCAACAACCAGATGAAAGCTGGAGTCTGAAGACCACAGGGCCTTAGCGTGTCCTTCTGGGCTTAATTGTATGATGAAAATAAAGTCTTACAAAATCTATTGCTGAAGTACATTTCTTGGTTCAAGAACAGTTGGAACATTTGTTCAGCTACAAAAGGTTACAACTGTGGGAGTCATTAAGACTTAAATGGGCAGCATAAACCTTTCACTCTTACACTAAAGGAATGTTTTCACACTGGGAGGCACATGACATTGTGCAAATCCTGAAACTCCAACCTTTATTGCTCTACCTAAACAATTCTGCAACTACAAGGGGCACGGACCAGTGTCCTGTTCCACTCCCAAGTCTGGATAAATTAAGAGGGTTGTCAGAAGGGCATTGGACATAACTCATTCCAAATTAAACAGACCCCTGGCTTCCAGGGCAGGTCAACAGCACTGGTGAAAATTGTGCTACTGTTAAGGGAGAGGAAGGCATGTTTGTAGCCAGAGAAGACTAAAGCCTAGACTGTAGAACTGACAGGGAAGGCTAGAGGGTTGGTTGATATGATGCAGAGAAGGTAGATATACTAAGACCAGGTAGCAAGGCTCAAAGCTAAGGAGCAGAGTTCAAGTTGATTTACCATGGGTCAGATGGGAGGAGAAATGGAGTGTTGACGTAATCTGCCAAGTATTGGTAGGGGAGAGTGAAAGATTATAAAGAGTGAAGTGAGGATGTTGAGTGGAAAGGCAGTTGGTCCAGATGACATACTTGTGGAGATATGGAAGTGTCTAGGAGAGGTGGAAGTAGAGTTTCTGACTAGCTTGTTTAACAAGATATTGGAGAGTGAGAGGATGCTCGAGGAATGGAGAAGTGTACTGGTGCCTACTTTTAAGAACAAGGGAGATGAGCAGAGCTGTGGCAACATCAGAGGAATGAAGCTGATGAACCATACAATAGGGTGGAAAAGTGTAGTGAAAGCTAGGCTAAAGGCAGAGGTGAGCATTTGTAAGCAGCAATATGGTTTCATGCTTTAGAAAGGGGACAACAGATGCAGTATTTGCTTTGAGGATGCTGATGGAGAAGCACAGAGGAAGGTCATAGGGTGTTGCTTTGTGTCTTTGTAGATTTAGAGAAAGCATATGACAGGGTCAAGTCAAGTGGCTTTTATTGTCATTTCTACTATACACAGTGGTACACAGTACACAGTAGAAACGAGATAACATTCCTCCAAGAACCAAGGTGCTACAACAACACAAGCTATAGTAAAGTGCATCGAGTGCAAACAGTGCAGACGAAAAACAGTACAGACAGACAGTGTAGACAGACAAAACAAGTAACACAGGACAGGACACAAAACCCAAGACAGTGCCGACCAGTAAACCTACTGTATACTATTTTACAGTACAGTACAGTACAGTCAAGTGTGCTAGGGGTGTAAAAAAAGAGCAGCATGTAAACGGTATAGTGCATACCGTGCCGAGAGAGGAGCTGTGGTATTGTATGAGGAAGTCTGGATTGGCAGAGAAGTATGTTAGAGTGGTGCAGGACATGTATAAGAGCTGTAAGACCGTTGTGAGGTGTGCTGTAGGTGTGACGGAGGAGTTCAAGGTGGAGGTGGGTCTGCATCAAGGATTGGCTCTGAGCCCCTTTTTGTTTGCTCTGGTGATGGAGAGACAGGTTAGACAGAATTCTTCATGGACTATGATGTTTGCAGATGGAATTGTGATCTGTAGCAAGACCTGGGAGCAGGTGGAGGAAAATCTAGAGAAGTGGAGGTCTGCTCTGGAAAACAGAGGAATGAAGAGTGTGGAAAAGAAGTGAAGAGGCGAGTGCAAGCAGGTTGGAACGGGTGGAGAAAAGTGTCAGGTGTGTTGTGTGATAAAAGAGTATCAGCGAGAATGAAAGGAAAGGTGTTCAAGACGGTGGTGAGACCAGCGATGTTGTTCGGCTTAGAGACAGTGGCACTGAAGAAAAGACAGGCAGAGCTGGAGGTAGCAGAGCTTAAGATGTTGAGGTTCTCTTTGGGAGTGACGAGGATGGACAGGATCAGGAATGAGGACATCAGAGGGACAGCTCATGTTAGATGTTTTAGAGATAAAGTCAGAGGCCAGATTGAGGTGGTTTGGACATGTTCAGAGGAGAGACTGTGAATATGTCGGTAGAAGGATGCTGAGGTTGGAGCTGCCAGGCAGGAGGTCTAGAGGAAGACCAAAGAGGAGATTTATGGATGTAGTGAGAGAGGACATGAAGTTAGTTGGTGTGAGAGAAGAGGATGCAGAGGACAGAGTTAGATGGAGGCAGATGATTTCCTGTGGTGACCCCTGAAACGGAACAGCCGAAAAGAAAAGAACACTCATAGTTCCTTCGTAGCTGTGAAGAAGCAGCAATTGCATCAAGTAATGCTGTACTCAGTCTAGCACCAAGTGACAATGCACTACTTTAAATGGTTCCCTGAGCTACTGGAGTCTGAAACCTGAACTAAAGTTATTGTCCAGCATCTAACAGTTTTAAAGAATGAGATCCAGCTCCTCATACCTCTTTGGGCTCTAATTCAAAATACCTGTTATTAACTACTTTGACAGAATTGGTTTTTGCCCTAAAGCCAGAGAAATATGCTCAAGGATTTTGGTTGGACTGGAAATCACTCATCCACAGCACCCGTATGAACCTGTATGTTTAAATTATCCTATGTTGAGACCAAATTGTTTTGGACTGGTTATGAAGAAAAGAGAGGCCTATTTATGGTCCTACATGTTCCACTTTGTCTGACCTTAAACAGGACAGTCAGGAGATATGACAGATGTTCCATTGGAAAGTCACGTAAACACCTTTCAAATTATAATGTGACATGAATATAATACTGAATCAGGTATACACTTGTTAGGACCCTTAAACAACGGTGCAGCAGGAGCCTAATCAAAGTCAGGACAAATAGTGATGTCTTTGCTGCAGGGGATGTAATGCGGCTTTTGTTTGGTGGAAGCTGCTCTCTAGAGTTGCACATAACTACTTGATCAGGAAAATATTTATACATGTAATTTTATTTCAATTTTAGCTAGCTCATATGCTAATATTACATTTATTATAGATCTAAACCTTCTCTGTCTGCCATAATTTGGATTACTTTTAATCATCCCTGCCGTGCAGCGGTGTTGAGCGTGCCAAAACATGAAGGTGTACAGTAAATCCTGGTGCTCTGTTTAATTGTGACCATTCCAGTGATCCGATAAATGATGTTAATCTGCTGTATTCGGCAGTTTGCATGCTTTAAAATAACTTTGTCTTGCTGTTATGCAGTTAAAAATAATGACTGGCCATCTGGATGGTTATTACTCACCTTGGCTTCAACCTCCCAATACTCTAGTCTAATACATTCACAAGCTGTGATTAAATCAGGAACTGCGTCAAACCAATGTTGTATCACCACCTAGTGGTGAAGGTAGGAAGTCATATTCTGTAGGGCAGAGTGGGTTTAAAAGTAGATGGGATAATTACATCTTGGGTACAGATACAATAAATGCACAGCAGACTGAGGTTGAAGTTGAAACTATCAAGTGATAATTCTCAAAGTGGCCAAAACAATAGAATCTTCTCCCAATACAATCCACTCCACCGCCGACTACGACCTCAATCACAAGCACATAGTGGAATTACCACCTTTCTGACAGTTTCTCTTTAAAATCTGAGAAATTCTAATCTTATAAATTAGAATTCATGGCAGAGCTGCTGTATTGGATTGTAATATATTTTACATTGTGACTAAAGAAGTGGCCAGTGATTGTGAATGTGAACCACATTGCTTTTTTACCCACTAACCACATGAGGGCACTATAAGCTAAGTTTCACCGTCATGATCCCGCATTCAAATACAGTTAAAGTGTAGTTTTGTGTATGTAGCTTTTCTGGTCTTACAGTATGAGCTGTATACTGTTCAGAGCAGGGTGTTTTCTAAAGGGGTTTCAAAGGTGGGCTGCAGACGTGGCTTTTATGAATTACTGTATGCGATGAGGCTAGAATTAAACATGTGACTCCCTCAGACAACCTTGACAACACGCCAAATACCTAACACATGTAGAAGGAAGTGTGAAACATATGTGTGAGGCCAGCATACAATGTTGCAACAAAACAGACCAGGATCATGTGGCTCAATACATCACGGACCATGGCCCCCAGCATAACACTTGATCTGTTCCCATCACAACAGAGAGAAGGCAGCCAGGGGCTCAATATGAAACACAGTCAATACCAACATATAAGGAATGGGGATGGAGTAAGAAACTAACAGGTTGCAGTGATTAAAAGAGTTTGAGATGTAAAAACTCTCAAGTTTTTAAAGTTGAACAAGCCATGTGGTGGTTTGAGAAATGCCAACAACAGCTTGAAACTCAAATAAATCTCAGTAAGAGAGTAAATAGAAAGACAACATGAAGGAAGACTGCTGACAAAGCGTGTCCATATGTCTCACTCATGTGGTCCCAGCATGCCTGTGCGCCTATGTGTTAATAAGTAGCAGTTGTTTTTAATCTGCATCCCTCTCCCCCTTCACAGTGGCTGTATAGATGATACTTTTTTGTTCCACATGTGAGCCAGTTCATGTCTAACTTTGATGCAAATTGCCTTTTACAGGGCAACGTTCGTGATGGGGCTCAACCGCAGGCAACTGCTTCTATAGAGGAGGGTAATCTAAAGGAAAACACAGGGTTAGAAACCATGTAACAGTGGAGTGAGACGATCAGTCACCCACATCTGCTTCATCTGGTCTGCACACAACCTTTAAACATCTTGTACACAGACAGAAAAAAACATGCTCTCAAATGTCCACACAGTCAATGTACTGTATACAGTAAAAGATACAGAACTGAGAAATGAACCCACACAACCTGAGTAGGCTAAAAAAGAAAAAGACACGGGATGTCCATGAATGTGTAATTTTGTAAGTTTATTCCAAGTTTAAATCTGCAGCTGATAAAACCTACATATTCTTGGCTTTTATTTGTGTGTAGATTCCACTCCCTGTGTAAGAATGCTTTCCAGTTTCAAAAACCATATGGTGAAAGAGTTGAAGGAGGTAATCTCACAGTGTCAGCTGATTTGCTGATTGACAGCACCTGTGAGAATCCAAATGAGCCTCATGCTTGGTGTATAAATGCAGCAAGTTGAATGTTCCTCCATGATGAGCTGAACTCTCTATTGTTGTCCACCATCATCTACAGTTGACTCTGCATTCTAGGATGGGTGAGTGTTGTTTTACAAAGTTTAATGTAGTTTTTTTTTTCCCCCACTAACATTAGGTTTGGCTGTGGTTGTCACTCAAATGTCACTTGTATTTTTTTGTTTCTTGACTTGGCAGCAAACAAAGTGCTGATCTTGTATGCCCACCAGAGCTCTGGCTCATTCAATGCTGCCGCTAAAAATGCTGCTGTGGAAGTTTTAACAGCTCAGGGCTGCACTGTGGAAGTATCTGACCTCTATGCTATGAAGTTTAAAGCCACAGCTACAGTTGAAGACATCACTGGTATATAATCATCCCGCTAGCATTTCAAAACTAGTGTTTTTGCTTAACCTCCAGCTGATACTTATTTTATCACTGCAGGTGAAGTTAAAAATGCTGAGCACTTCTCTTATGCCGAGGAGAGTAAACTGGCTTGGGAAGAGGGAAAACTGTCCGCTGATATCACAGAAGAACAACGTAAACTCTCTGAGGCAGACCTTATCATCTTTCAGGTAGAGATTACTAGGAAGTGATGTTTTGAGCAAACCTCTACACGGTGAGATTAACTTTAAATGCTGTTCTTAGTTCCCCATGTACTGGTTCACTGTTCCTGCAATCATGAAGGGCTGGTTCGATCGGGTGCTCACACAAGGCTTTGCATACTCTGATGAGAAGCGATACAGCCTGGGAATCTTCAAGGTACATGGGTTTCAAAATGTGGGATCAAGAGTTTACATTGCCAGTCTAAAGCTGTTCTCTTTCTAAATTCTCTTCTCCTCCTTAGGAGAAGAGAGCTATTCTTTCCTTCACCACTGGATCCCATGAGTCCATGTTCAGTGCAAATGGCATCAACGGAGACATGAATGTCACACTGTGGCCTCTACAGGTATAGTTTTGGAATGAATGAAATGCACGAGAAGTAACGTCACAACTAACATAACCCTCTCCTCTGCAGAATGGCATCCTGCACTACTGTGGCTTCCAGGTGCTGGCCCCTCAGATCTTCTGGGCTCCAGCTAGGGTTCCTGCAGAGACTCGCAGTGCCATGCTTGAGGCCTGGCGTACAAGACTGCAAGGCCTCCTGGGAGAAGAGCCACTTTCCTTTACTCCTGTGGACTGCTTTGACAGAGAAAAGGGTTTCCAGCTGAAGCCTGAGGTCCATGAGAAACAAGCCACCAAAGAGTTTGGGTTGACAGTGGGCACCCACCTGGGAAAGCCATTGCCACCCAACAACCAGATGAAAGCTGGAGTCTGAAGACCACAGGGCCTTAGCGTGTCCTTCTGGGCTTAATTGTATGATGAAAATAAAGTCTTACAAAATCTATTGCTGAAGTACATTTCTTGGTTCAAGAACAGTTGGAACATTTGTTCAGCTACAAAAGGTTACAACTGTGGGAGTCATTAAGACTTAAATGGGCAGCATAAACCTTTCACTCTTACACTAAAGGAATGTTTTCACACTGGGAGGCACATGACATTGTGCAAATCCTGAAACTCCAACCTTTATTGCTCTACCTAAACAATTCTGCACTTGACTCAGTCCCTTCATAGCTGTGAAGCAGCAATTGCATCAAGTAATGCTGTACTCAGTCTAGCACCAAGTGACAATGCACTGCTTTAAATGGTTCCCTAAGCTGCTGGAGTCTGAAACGTAACCTAAAGTTACTGTCCAGCATCTAACAGTTTCAAAGAATGAGATCCAGCTCCTCATACCTCTTTGGGCTCTAATTTAAAACGCCTGTCATTAAGTGCTTTGACAGAATTGGTTTCTGCCCAGAAGCCAGAGAAATATGCTTAAGGATTTCAGTTGGACTGGAAATCACTCATCCCCAACATTGTATGAATTCTGGAGGTAGTGCACAACACTTATTTCTGCCTGTGCAATATGTTTCATCTCTTGCTGTTCCTTGTGAACCTGTATGTTTGAATTATCCTTGGCTGTGACCAAATTGTTTTGGACTGGTTATTTGGAAGAAAGCAAGCAAACGTTTCACATGCAGTCTTGTTTAAGCTGATGTGGAGCTTTTGTATACAGACATCCTGCCGACCAAGCAGGCTGATCGCATGCTGGTTTGGGCTGTGCACAAACATAAGTGGCCAGCCACTTTTCCCAGAGAAGCAGCTTTTGTTTGGGTATGTAGGAAATGAGATTGGGACAGGGTGGGGGGTAGGGTGGTTATGCACACTTAAGGAAATGGCCTTCCTCTCTGATGTCCAGACCACAGCCTGTGACATGGAAGGGAAAAAAAGTTGTCAGTGTGCATATGTCACACCAGGTCACCATGTGTTTATTTGTACTGTCACTTTCTGTTCGATAATCACCTGTTTTGGGTCATACAGTGGTGCAGATGAAATTGTGAAAGTGATTTTAAAGTATTCAGTGACCAATAAATTCATTTATTTGTGTTGTTTAGTATGTGGATAACACAGCCAAATGATCCTACCATGACTAGGAGGCATAGATGATGTTTCAACTATGGCTAAACAATTGTGAAGTGCTGCAAATGTGTGAATCATTATGCAGCAATTGGCTTCATCCTTCTAATCAAATCCATAAATCTACAGATAATGCGAACAAACCCTGCAATGGAGGAGGGCTTTTCTAACTGCATCATTATTCCGGACAGACAGGAGTTGGCATTGAGTGCCATCAATTTTTAATGTAAGTAAGAGTTGTATCATAAATCTCAGATCTGATGTCCATCCTGCTCAGCCATTGTCCATCCCAGTTCTCCCACCCTGGCTGCAGGGAAGACCATTTTTGTCTGGTTCAATGGGAGGAAGTGGGCACCATCTTATACCAAGCTTAAACAAGAGCCTCCGGAAAACTGCTGAAATACACACATTTATACAGATTAAAAAAAGCAATTTAATGTTCAGAGGAAGGCTGATGATTGAGTGGACCTTAATAATACCCCATGATTCCACCTAACATGCAATATACAGGGAGTTTGTTAATCTATACAAAGCTGTAATTGTATTAAAGCAATTGTTCAAATAAGGTACGTTAGGGCAACACCAGCATCTTGTTAGTTTAGTTTAACAAAAATCAACTGCTAGCTTGGCTCAGTTTGAGCAACAGTCTATATACCAGCACTATTAAAGCTCACCATTCAATATGTAACACTATATCTTGTTTGTTTAATATGTAGTAAAACTAAAAAAAAAAGGTGTAGTACTATGAGAAACTCTTTTCCCTGTCTGGGCCAAGTAACTTCACAAAGTCTATGTTCCACTTCATCATTTTACATTCATTTCTCCACATCTAGGCAAAAAAGGGTTTAGACCCTTAATCTTTCTCAAGATGTCAAACTATTACTTTGAAGTGTAAGTATAAAAAAAATATGACAAATATCAACATTAAGACCCGATTTCTTAAAAGTGAAGTAAAATTTGGTAATACATTTGAGAGTGCATAACTGGGCCATATGCAATTGATTGTTCTTCGTTGACTTATGGGTGTTTTGATTAGGCTGTAAATGGGTCCCTGTGTTTGCACCAGATGTCACAGGGTTAACAACAGGCCAGCCATTAAACATGACGATCCATACAGACAGGGAAGGAGAACAAGAGTCAGAGTTGGTGAAGGGCAGGAAAAAAGCAGTCTGTTAAGAAATTAGGCAAATTATTTACATGACCCATACTGTCACTCTTCTGGGGCTACATTAAAATCCAATCAATTATACTGCAACCAAAACGCCAACTTGTTGAACGTCATCTGTATGTGAGTGAATCCATTTGTGCACTTATGTGAGCAATGCAAGACAAAGGTCAGGACAGTTATATTAAGACTGAGAGCAGAAAAGGTAATGAAAAACTACCAGCATTTCCCTTCATGCAATACCTGAAGTTGAAGCAATTAGGGCTACTTTGGTCTCGAAAATTGTCCATTGTGTGATCCCCAACGTTATAAAATTGGGAAATTTACTCCGACATCAGATCATTCTCCTCTCCTGTAGATAGGTTCGCACAGTCTTTTTTAAAAACAAACAATTATGAGATTTATACTTAAAAAAAACGATGTTTCACTCCAACATAAAACATTTCATTTTCTCATAATTTCAATGTGAAAACTCCAAAAGAGGCTCCAAATGTGCATGTGTGTGTGCATTGAGGAAAATCTCACAGATTTCTTTATAGTTGTGTTTGCAGCCTGAACAGGTGGTTAGAAATATAATAAATAAGGGTGAACTAACAGCTGTGTAGGAGTACAACCACACAGAGCCAAGGAGCTATTTACAATGGGCAAAACAAAAAAACACGGGTGAAAAAATAATAACAACTCTTTTCATGAACTTCTGCAGGATGTGTCTTTCATGCCTGGCTCTTTTTATCCTCATCTCCATCCTTCTTTTGTGTTAGTCCTCTCCTCTCACCAGTGTGAAAATGCACAGGAAACTTTTACCACAATGGGACTTTTCACGCATCTTTTACTCATTAAGGATTTGAATGTTCGCTGGAGGCGTATTCCTCAGGGGACTGGACTGTAGTTTACCGCATAAGCAAATGCTTTCACAAGTCAGGTTTCTGACAGGCACTTCACTCACCCAGGCAGGCAGTGAGTGAGGCCAGGCAAGCCTGCACTTTGCAACTTTCAAACTCTCACACGGAAAATCGGCCATCAAGTTTTTTGATGAATGGATGGACATCCGGCTTTTGGCTTCCATTCAGGCTCTGATGCATAGATTGCCTGATACTGGGAGGCTGACGTGAGGCAGCAAAGCTGTTTCGTATTTACAAGCAAAGGTTGAATGTGGCTGGGAGGATCAGGGAAGGGTTTTGGTGGTTTGGCTGTGAGTGGCAGGGTTAAGACTGCAGTGAGCCATTACACTCCTCTCTAAATCCTTTTCAATACTGTAATGAGAAGCAGATCTCTACTATCTCCACCACAGCCTGCAGAGTGATGGGAGAAACAGACATATGGTAAAAATGGCAAATCTTGTCCCTCATTACTGTTTGATCCCTAGCTCCAATGTTGACTCCTCTTTCATTTCTATCTTTGACTCGATCTTTATTCTGGGTTTTCTTTTATACATCTCACTCGGACATTTTTCCAGCTGTCATACATTGGTATAAACTATGAAAGCCTACAAATGGCCTGATGTTTTTGTCTGTGAGTACTACATGTAACTAGATGCTTAGGGTTATAGTTGAGACTGTGAAGAAAGACTAGATGAATAGGAGTTGTGCCCCTTTCTAGGAGCTCTAGGCGCACAAGGCTCAAATCCAGATGCTGCTTGGGTTGCCACATCCTGGTCATAATCCCCCTGCAGTGCCACGTCTATGTGTGTATGATTGTTGGGAAGACGAATGAATAGGAACCACCTGGGAGAGAGAAAAATGGCTTGAGGTGATATTCCATCACACGTTGCTCTGGTGATTTCATCATTTTGAACCTCAGGGTCATTTTTAAAGGAGATGATATTTACAGTGCATCGCCATTTGGATCTTTTTCCATTAAAATCAGTCAAGCTTGATTCTTCTGGCATGTTTATGTACATTACTTATTCCATACTCTTGTTTGAGTGCTGTGGAGCTGTGTTTATATCTAATAAACCCTGCAGTGTTTCTGTTAGCCTCTAAGTGTTCTGGCTTAAACTTGACATTTTTCTTGTTGCAGAATGTCACTTTGTCTATATTAAACAAGCCTGTTTACAGCCGATGGAACTTAAAAGTTGCAAACTTAAATTACGCCCCAAGTTTGATCCCCTTCACTGAACTGTCTAGCAAGGCAACATGTACAGGTAATGCTGGTAGTTCTTGCTGCAGGCTTCTCTAAAACACAGTGCATTCCACTAGGGCTGATAGTCCATTTTTCATTTAGCGTGACAGGACAATAGGGGTGAAAGTTAGCTACCTTGTCTGTGAACTCTATTAGCAGCATGGTGCGCCACTGTGTTGTAAAGCACATATCAGTATTGTCAGGATAGGATTACTAGATTAGAGCTGCAGCCCCCAGGGAGCGCAGTGAGAAACCTTCTCATGGACCTCGTGGACAGATTCTGTCATTTACTAAGCCAAACTGGACACTCACTGTCCCCTGGGGCAAGATTTTTTTACCCATCTTCTGCCTGATCCTAGCTGCCATCCTCATATTAATGAACACGTTTGTTATTTGTATGTGCGTGTGTTTTTGCAGAAGTATTAAAGAATGCAGAAAGGTGGGGCTGAACAGAAACCTGTGAGGCTCGTAGAAAACACAGCTTGTACTTTGTTTTAGTTATCGCTGCGTGCAGAGATGACAGACGCTGTCAATGGACTGTATGAGTCACAGCCAGTCATGGAAAGCAGCTAAGCGTGAAGGTAATGACAGATTCAGTGAGGTCAGAGAGAGAGAGCATTGCAGGGAAGCAAGAGAAAAACAACATTAAATACCAGTTTTTAAAGCAGCTAGGCAAATTTTTTTTGGCATGCGAGAAGCATTGCTCCAGGGGATAGCAGCGTTTGTCTGTCAGTTGGTTGGTGATTAATTCATCACTATTGCTCAGACCGAAAGATCACAGTAACTAAATGATAGACTGACAGGTCATTTGGCACATTCAAGGAACCTCTGAGAAGAAATGATGACACTTTTGTGACTGTTTTGACATTTAGTTCACACATTGATGCTCACCAGAGGAGGTATTATAAATTTAGCTTCCTACAAATTGCATTTCATCTGGTCGAAATTTTATTTGGTCCAATACATTACTTAAAATACCTCACCGGATGTGTTGAGTGCTATGTAAAACATAAACACACATAATGACATTTTTAATTGGTACAGTGCTACTGAACAAATGTTACTATACAAACATGGTAAACATTACGCCTGTTAGCGTTGCTGTCAACAAACCAAAAGAGAAATATTACCCAACTCTTTATTTACCTCAGGTCTGAATAAGCTGAAAAGAGGCCTCTGTATGGTACCGGCTCAGCACCAGGCAGTACGCAGCACAAGTTAGGGACTAGTCGGTGAACAGAGTGGTGCATTTAACACCAGTCAGATATTTATCTCAGGAGTTGGTGAAGAGCAAACCATCCACAACTCCCAGAGGAGAGTAAATAGTGAACTTGCTTTTAAAGAATGGACATTACCTCAAATCCAAGTGATGCTGCTCAGATTCTGCTGAATAAGGAATGATTTGCTGAACTTACATTATCAATTTGACAGCATTTTTCATTGCCCCCAAGTGGCAAAAATGCAAGTTTAGGAAATAATATATTTCACATAGTTGCTTAACACAAAGCCTCTTAGTCTCACTTTTCTGCATGTTTGACATCTGAACGCTTCTCAGGTTTCACTCACATTCAGGGCTGGTGTGAGGGGGGGCTCTGTCAATGTGAGGAATGCCTTGACTGCTACATTTCCTGAGATGGACGCACTGCCAAACAGTCGCCTGCATGAACAGATCCCCGAGAGCCAATCCCTGAGAGACACAAAAGATCACCTCATCATGTGCATTCAGCCTCAACAGTGACATAGAATTGGCTGAAAAACTGAAGACAAGTCAAATGGCTGCCAATCTCTTAGAGCACTCTAGAAGGTCCACTGCTTGATCCCACACTCCTTTGCGGGCCTCATCCACCCTGCTTTCAGTTTGCCTCACACAGGCCCAACTCCTTCTGAACGATAAATGGGAATGAATGTCATTAAACGAAAGATGAGTGAGAACAGAAGAAGAGTGGATAACTAGGAATGAGAGGGAGTTGGAAAATGAAAGAGGGAGCCTCAGAGAGGATGGAGGCTGACAGTTGATGGTAAAGATGTGATTGAGAATGAGTTTGAGAGTGACCCTCTGAATGGAGATTTGCACAAAAAAAGACTGCATCTAGACCCCCCAATGTGACTCAGGGCTAGACTACAACAATAGACAGGCAGCCATTAGGAATAACTCTCTAAATCTTTCTTCCTTCGTTTTTCTGAACTCTCCCACACTGTGATCCGCTCTCTCACTGCGTGACGTCAATGGAATCCTGTGTACCTCTCGCTTTCCCCTACCCTTTTCCATTTGCTTATCTCTTGATCATTTTGTTTATCCTGTTTGTGAGAGTGTGCATGAGGAACTTTGCCTGTAAGGGGAGAGGCTGAGTAGCCTAATGCTTAAATAATAAAAGGAATAAATAAATAAAACTTTAGAGATCCAGTTTTGAGCATGAACACACCAAAAGAACAAAACTCTGGCAAAATATATATCAATGTGTCACTTTTCAGTTATTTAGTTTAACTTCAGCCTTTAAACACTTTAAATCATTAAATCATTAAAGAAACTGACATGTAAAAAGTAAGTGTAATAGTATTTATGGCTTAAGTACTAATAGAATTACATCACAAATTACAGTACTGAAAAAAAAGCTTCTGTGAATTATTAAACCTGATATTTTTGCTATCTGAGGGAAGCTGAAACAAGCTGCCAGCACTATGTGGCACATTTACTACTTACAAATTAAGGAACAGAGCAACATTTACATTGTGATTTGGATCCTTGACTGGTGCCTACATAAACTATTCACCCCTCATGGAAGTTTTCAGGCCTTTTTTCTTACAAGATTGAATATTGGTCAGTGTAATTTGTGAAAGCGTTTCCAGGATTGTCATGTAAATACGGTTTTATCTAAGGGGTCGTGTTACTGGCAAATCAGCATCCTGCCCAACTCTGCACCATGAAAACAAAGAATACTCTAAGCACGATGGATACATGAACATTTCCAATTCACTGAATATCCCTTTGAGTACACTTCAAATCAATCATTAAGAAACAAACTGGCACAGGTATGAATCGGCCTAGAGCAGGTCATCCCTTAAATGAGGGGTGCAGTGCAGGAGGCCACCAACCAAAGACAAATCTACAGGAGAGGAAGAGGGGGGACTACCCCCCCATTATAGGGTTTGCCCCCGGCTGGCCCACTCCTCCCCACTCCCAACCAGACCCACCCCAATTGTTCAGTTCCCAAAGCTGTAAATGTAAAATAGAGGTACAATGCGATGTGATCTGACTTTGTCCAACCTTCTCCAAGCAAACTTTTCAACACCAGGTGACAGCATTATGTTCACGACAGCTGCTACACATTGCCCCACGGTAATACGATTATGATTAACGTTTTTCCCTGCTCATACAAACGACCTAACTAGTTGTATTTTCTTAGAGAAGAGTGTCGTGTTCATTTGAGCCCTCGTGTTTATAAAATTATATGCTGTCAGAGCTTTAGGAAAATAAGGTTTTTAGGATCTACTATTAAATCAGTGTTACAGTTTTAGGCACGCCACACAGTTGTTTGGCCTAAAGAATGTGGATGAGAGAGCAGCACCTAATGCTATGATATTTTTAAGTTTGTTGATTTGACTTGATATCAAAAGTCTTTCTATTCTTTTCTATTCAAAGCTGGACAACCTTTTCTTAGACAACTCACACATGGACACACACTTTCCAGACTGGCCTCTCTGTGACTGAGGACTGTATAGAACAGAGGTCAGCAGCAGCAGAGCTACGGATGCTTATCAGAAAGGCTTGCAGATCCCCCCGATGTGCCTGATATGGAGGACAATGGGTATGCGTGCGTAGTGGGAGCTCTCTTTAAAACTGCCTCATTGAAACCGACTTCACTGCTCTGCTCCTTAATGAGGTCAGAGTAGCCTGCTGGCTGTATTTCATCACTGAATTCAGGCCAGACAGCCATAATAAACTTCAGTAAAGTGACCTGTATCAGTCAGTGATATCTTTTTACAAAGCAAACATGCTGGACACACTGTACCTGGTCAGGATTTCAATCATTAAGCATCTTATCAAAGGAATTGCTTTCATTTAAGCTCTATCAAAGCATTTTATCACAATTTCACAATTCACTCTTTTAAGAAATTCAGCAGAAATTCCTTTCTGCTTCTTTGTGTGATCCTGTCTTTGTATGCAACCTGGGGTTAATTACCCCCGGTGGAAGCAGCTGTGAGGCCACCAGAGTTGCAGGTGAGCTTTCAGCAGCTTTCAGTAAACACATGAGGCTCCCAAATGGCTTTGTGCAATTTCCAAAGGATGTTCCTGAAATGAGGCCGAATGTAGACCAAATGACAATGAAACAACAAAGTTCCTGCACCTGATGTTGTTGCCCAATTTTTAGAACAAACACTGCATTAAAAAAAAAAAAAAAACAGCTCATAAATAACCAAAACTTGCATCAGATTAAAATATGAGCTGAATCATCAACACAGATGTTGCTGTTGTTCGTTATTCAGAGGGTGTTTTCAGTTACTTCGATCTACTGTGATGTTGGGTTTAACCTGTTTGTTGGTTTTGGGTGGAAACAGAAGACAGAAGATGTGGTTTATTAAACGTCTGCAGCTCCGGTTTCATATTTAGGTAACTGGGGTGGGGCACTGTAGACACCACAAGGAGGTGCATTTGTAGCATGATTTAAGGTGGTAAGTGTCTATTGTGCAGTATAGGTTCATTAAAACTGTATTTTTAAAAAAACCCACAATAATCCATTGCCTCTTCTACAAAGACAAAAATGTGTTTTTTAACATGATTAAAACTCACTTTCATACATTAGACTGTATACTTTTTTATAAAATATGGCATTAATAATATACAATGTCATGTAAAATACAAGATATTATTTACATACTTTACAGGAACCATATAACTGAGGAATAATTGTTATTGACATAAATGTCCATGTCATATAAAAACGTGAGGATAAAGTAAGGTTGACCTTTACGTGTATGTGATGTATCTTTTTTTTTTACCACAAAAACTGTACAGAACTGTCACCAAGTCATGAATTTAAAAAGTGTTACAGACGGTGTTACAGATGATAATACACACATATTACAGCATACGGACATGTATAGACCTGAATTCTATTTCAAACCCTCATGAAGGGACTGCAAGTGTATTTCAATGTGCCATGAAATTTCGTATTATGTTTTTCATATGGTGCATGGAAGGCCGGAAATTAAGCGTCTGCTCTCTCTCTGTGTCTCTCTCTCTGTCTCCCTCTGTCTCTCTCTCTCCCTGTCTGTCTTTTCCCTCGGCTTGGCCGAAACTCGCGTGGCTTCTTGTTTATTGAACCCTTGAGGTGATGCCAAGTCGATGCCTCCGCCTAGCTCTTTGGACCAGCCTCGGAGGCGTAGCTCCGCTGAGTTTCAGCGAGCCCAGAAACGAGGAACACGCTCAGATTCATTTCAGCGCGCAAGTTTCCCGCAGTGGAGTTGAACGTCTCCATCGACGCAGACGCGAAAACGAGGCAGTTCTTCAAAGCCCAAAGGGAGACTTCAGGTGGACGATCACTTACAATCAGGTGAGCTGCTAGAATGAGCTCGTGCTGCCACGAAACGTGTATTTTCTCGTCTTTTTCTCTACACTTTAAATGATGTATAGCTGCTTAATAACAACAATTTTTTGCAAAAATCAGTGTATTGCCACATATTATCATATGAAAACCGAGATAAAATCATACAGGTCTACTAAGTATTGTCGCCTACATCAACGGAAGTTCAAAGCTGTGACTGAATTCTTTGAGGAACATTATTTGGAGCTATCTCTCCATCTTCCCAGCGTCTCTGCGCGCTGTTTGTTTACTTCCCCATTCAAACACGGAGTCCCACCACTGTATGCCGAGATCTGATAAGAGAAGTTTGTTTCCAGTCTGATTTAAATCGACTATGAAAACAATGGCATTGTATGTGATTGCCGTCAACAGCAGCCTGGGACCGTTCACTGGATTTGATTTGTGCGTCCACGCGGAAAAACATGACGTGCTGTGCCATCAACTAAAGCCCTCACACACACCAGAGAGACAGAGAGACAGAGGCTGACAGGAGAAACTAGTGACAAACATGCTGCACCTGCACTGTCCTGGCCGACATTAGCACATGAAAATGTGCCTTTGTAACTTGCGTTTTGTGTGAATTGGGAAACAAAAGAGCTTTTCAGCTGACTTGTGATTTGCTACTGCTTGGAAAAGAGGAAAAACAGAGATACAGAGAGAGTGTGCTGCCTATTGTTATCCGATGGTGTGGGTGTTAAAAGGTTAATTAGCTTGAAGCCTGTGGGGCTACCTGGCACCTACAGGTATTTTCCATATAATATGAGGGAATTAGACGGAGACTATTGTGAAGGATTATCTCTCTGAAATGAATAGCACTCCCCAGAGTGCCAAAATAACTGAAAGTTAAATTAAATGTGAGTTATCTGAGATCTCTTTATCAGCGTGAAGAAGTATTTGGAGCTATTAAATGATAAATTGCCACTTAGATTGTATTTTTATCCAAAGCACTTTACAATGTTGCTTCTCATTCTGCCTTTCACACATCAGTGGCAGGGCTGCCATGCAGGGTGCTCACCTGACCCACTGGGAGCAACCTGGGGTTCAGTGTCTTGCCCAGAGACATGGGGATTAAACCACTGACCCTGTGGACAACTACAGAGTTATTTATTAGATAGGTATATCTAAAGTAAACTCCTCGTTTGCCTCTGTTGGAAGAGAGCAATTATTTCTAGTCATGTGTGGTATTTCATGACATTGAATACAAAGCACATCTATATTTCCACAAAGCAACTTTGATCAGTGGTTTTCAACATTTCCTACAATAACCTGGTACATTGGAGCATTAATATGCACTATTGATACTGCAGCTAGACAAGGTGGATCTTGTTATAACTACTCTACATACCAGTGGGTATTTTACACTGTCAGATGATTTGTTTGCATAAAATCAGAATCTGCAGAGTAGCCAGTAACCTGCAGATTAGACAGCTGTACATCTTAATGTGATCCAGGTGTGCATACACTTATTCTCACTTTGCCTCTTCTTTCATCATTCTCTGTCACTTTGTGCCAATTATCCTGTGCACAGCATGACTACTATATGGACAGATGTCTGTTGAGGTCACATTTCACTGCTTTCCGACGTGCTGTGTCACCCAGTGGTCGGTGACCCTTGTTTTAATCATGGTTGGACCATTTTGTGGGCGTCAAGCCTCCTGCTGGTCTATCTCACAATTTGCTCCTTGGGCGTGCAAGTCAGTCTGGGGCAACAGCGGGGTTAGGCCACTCGTGTTCTGGTTTTGATCTGTCACCTTTCACCTATGATCTTTCACACCATGGCAGGCTGCCAGTTAGGGGAGTTGAGAGAGACATCACAGCCAAAAAGCCGTGAAAACAAGTCAGATCCAGTTAAGCAGCGCTGGACATTTTAGTGCCCTTAAAGGCTCAAAAGGTTACAGACTCTCCAAAGCAGCTCTACACTGCTACCACTGTGAATGTGCATGCTGCCTTAGTCACCTTACCAAAGCCTAAATGGACCCTGCATTTCAAATTGTCTGCATATGTTTGTGTGTTATTAGATTCAGATGTTGTAAAATGACGTATTTGAGGTTATGAGCATCCTTTTCTTTGATCATCTGTGTGCTGACAGCTCCTCTAACCCTCTCTGTGTTGTCTATAGTGAAGAGAAACATAGGATTTTTCTTTTTCTACTACAGGGATATTAAGGGAAAACATTTAAAGTGGCATCAAGTTTCCCACCCTGACCAACACTTTATCTCTGAATGCCCCGAAAACTTCAGACAGACACCCTGTTTGGACTTCTCCACCCCCTTTCCTTATTTCCAATCCGTAGTGTGCTAGTGGATCTAATGAAAACACTTATTGTAGTGCTCCCTGACCACACATCCATCATGGAGAACTCCTATTTTAGTGACAGGACCACAGAGAGCCACTAACTCATGAAAGCAGTGTTTTAACAAGTTAACCACATTAAGATTCCTCAGGATCTGGTAGCACACCACAAGCGCCTTTATGTTTTATTAGCTTATGCAGTTTGAGTACAATAAGCCCTGTTTGTGCAACTGGAAATTGCTTCTCATATATAATACCAGAGGGATAAATGTAAGAACTGGCAGAATGTATATTTGTCCACTTGCCAAAATACTTGTGTGTTGCAAACACTAATCAGTTATTCTTGTTTTTACAGGATTTGTCCACGTCAGAGGTGGTGTGTGTTACCTCCCAGGGGTCTGCAAAATGAGTGTGATCACCGGTGAGCTGGAGGAGCCGTGGGAGTTCAACTTCTCCGAAACCTTTAGCAACATATCGAGAGTGGACACAGTGGTGTGTACCACCATTTTCAATCGCAACGCTCTGCTCTTCTCCATGTGCGTCCTCTACAGTTTTATCTTCATCATTGGTCTGGCTGCTAACGCCCTTGTGCTCTGGGTCAACATCCGTGCCCAAAGAGACTCCGCCCCTCGCCATGAGACACACATGTACATCGCCCACCTGGCTGTTGCAGATCTGTGTGTGTGTCTCACTCTGCCCGTGTGGGTGAGCTCGCTGGCCCAGCATGGACACTGGCCCTTTGGTAAGGTGGCGTGCAAACTCACACACCTGCTGTTCTCTGTCAACCTCTTCAGCAGCATCTTCTTCCTGGCCTGCATGAGTGTCGACCGCTACCTAAGTGGGACACACCACAATGTCGATGAGGGAGGCAAGCGCAGGAAGCTGATTCGCCGCGGTGCATGTGTAGGGGTGTGGCTTCTCGCTCTGGCGGCCTCCTTGCCAGAGACCTACTTTCTGGATGCTGTGACGTCAACACGTGGGGACTCCATGTTGTGCATGCCTGTTTACCCAGGGGAAGACCACATTAAGTGGATGGTTGGAGTGCAGCTGAGCTTCATCCTGCTGGGCTTCGTTCTCCCCTTCCCTGTCATCGCAGTGTTCTACGCCCTGCAAGCGAGAGCTTCCACACGCTCTTCTACTTCTTCTTCTTCATCGGGTTCCACAGTAGAGCAGGAGCGCTGTGTGAGCCGCAGGGTGATCCTGGCCTATATTGTGGTGTTTTTGGGTTGCTGGGGGCCTTACCACAGTGTCCTTCTGGCTGATGTCCTGACACAGCTGAGCATTGTGACTCTGACCTGTAACCTGGAGAATGTGATTGTTGTGGCTTTACACCTCACACAGTGCCTGTCTTTGTTCCACTGCTGCTTCAACCCCATCCTCTACAACTTCTTAAACAGAAACTACCGCTATGACCTCATGAAGGCCTTCATCTTTAAATACTCTAAGAGGACAGGCTTGGCACGCCTCATTGATACTTCCAACATGTCTGATGCTGAGTACACTGCTGTAGCTGTAGACAATCCCCCACAGATCTGAAACTTTTCAATAACCAAGTCCTGAATACTGTTTCTATACAATTACGACGCAACAGAAACTTACAACTGATTTGTTGTGACAATCTGTTCACTATCACTTTATTTTTGACACAGATAACAATGAAAAGAGAAAAGTCAATCCAGTAGCTTTTTTTCCGCAATCTGCTTGATTTGAAACAGGCAAATATTAATTGCGTTGGACTGATTAAAAGCACTTAGAATGTAGTTCTATTATACCTGCTGATGATATGAATATAGTCATTTTAATCTCATTTGTAAAGCAAAAACAGTGACCATAAATGTAAACAATCGTTGCCTTCACTATGTATGTAGGATTGTTCTGTGTGTGTGTGTGTGTGTGTGTGTGTGTGTGTGTGTGTGTGTGTGTGTGTGTTATTCATTGAATTGTGTCAAAAGCGTCAGGCATTTGCTGACTGATTGTATCAGCAAACCAATATTGTTAATCTTTTTTCATCAAGTTATATTTATATACTTTTTTAACAGTTTTGACTCTTTTACAATGTAAAGGAAAACCGTCAGGCACTGATCTCTGCTTAGTGCTCTACTTCATACAATTCTGCCTCATTGTCTTAGTCGAGCCACTGGGCGGCTCAGTGTAGACCTGCTGTCTCTTTATTAGTCATAACCTTATATCCCATCAGCTGAATCCTTCAGACAAATAATAAATTGAGTTGTTTCATAAAACTTAGGATTGTAAATTATCTATTGTGTTCTCTGTGTATTGTAAGAAAAAATACTACAACAACCAGGAAGAACAATCCACCTACAACAACATTTACGTTTATTTATTGACAAACCAACATGTAAAAATGAGGTATAATCAACAATTGCCTTTTTAATGTAAGCTTTGACCTGGGAATTTTATTTTTACTTTCAGACAGAGCCAAGTCTCCTCTTTCCACCTGTTTTTAGTCATTGTACTGAGCCAAAATAAATATAGACTCGCTAAGCTTATACATCATATTCTCAAAGACAGTGTATTTCCCAAAAAGCCACGCTTTGTGCACACAAAGATTATCATCGTCCACACTGCAAATTATTAACTTCTGGTCCAAATGTTTCTAAGAATTGTCTGGAGGATTCAGAAGGGAGTTCTGAGCTCAAAGAGCAGAAACATCTAGCTCCCATCTACTGAAATATACAGTATCGTATAATACACTGCTCTGTCTTTTTTTTTAGCATCATGGCTAATACTGCAAACACAGATTTGCATAATCCTGCTGCCTCAGCACACAGGTCACAGACGACTTAGACTTTGATGACCAAATAAATGAATGAATAGCTTTACTCATTTTATGAAAGCAGCAGCAGCTTGGTTGTGCAACAAATGTCTATTAGGGACTAAATAAAGGACAACACTGCATTATTTCATAATGTTTGTGTGATGACAAGGAAGGAAATTGTATGTGTCGTAAACATTTAGTTTTACAGTTAGTCACTGTTGTTGTAGAAGACATCATGTTCTCTTGATATGCTGCGAGCACATTGTGTCATGTGATCAGTAACACATGGAGGCTGTTACACTAAAGATTTCCTTGGCAATTAGACTGGAGACATGAACGTGTCTACAAGAACAGAGGCATTTCTTTGATGTAATAATGTAACATGTTTTTTTGTATATTAAATAAAGAGAAAATGTTTCAGTGATTTTTAGTTCATGTTAAAGTATTTTAATCACCTTTACGCAACCAGATCCATACAATACGGTGTTTTAACAGAAGTGTTTCAAAAACACTGAATTAACACACAATAGACAAACCCATCAGGAATAAACTACAAATATATCAGCTATCTCTCATGTGTATTTAGTTATTTAAAATTGCCTAAGATTGTCAGTGAAAAACATTTGAAAATACAGCAAAAGAAGAAACAGATGTTACATCTGCTACCCTAAAGGAATAGCCTGACTTCTTTTTCTATCACTAGGGTAAATGAGAAGAGATACATTTAAAATATGAGTGTTTAGATTTGTAAAGTGCCACCTACTGTGTTTTAGAAAGAAAAAGAGATTTAGCACCATCAAAAATGTGATGTGACCAACAACTCAGAAAGGTAACAGTATTGCAGTTATTAGGACCCAAGTGTAGGACACGAGAGGGGCAAGTTTGAACTAAGTGCTTTAACTAACAAGAAAAGAAAATAACTCAGGGGCAGGGTGCAGTGAAATAAAAGAAAAATGTCTTTACGTGACATTAGGAAATGTAAAAATAAAGACCAAAATAAAACCAAAAAACACATGAACTCAGTCCAAGGGCAAACCTACAACAGTTTCGAAACATGAGCAAAAAAAAAAGAGGCTGGAGCTGAAGACCAAGAAATAGAGTACGCAACAAAAGACTGACAACTAACTGGCAAAGTGTGTGGTTCAACAGGTCCCCAAAGAGCGACGCTTGATTACAACAAGATGAGCTGCAGCTGGCAAGGCAGTGAGGAGAGCAAAGAGAGGAGGGAACAGTTTAATGTGTGTGCGTGAGTAAGAGAGAGAAGAAGCTGAGGGATAAATGTGGGTATTAACCTGATCAGTGGACAAATTAAAACAAGGGACCAAGCAGAGTCCATGACAGTCTTGGGGAACAGGAGTACATACACCTGTATGTACTTCTGTTTCACAACCCTATAGTAAGACATGGTCTTGACAACTCATATGTCTTTGCTGCTTTAACCCCAGAACTCGGCCCAGTCTCTTGTGAGTAGGACAACACCCTAGCACTGTTATTCTCAGGATGTGTGGCAAACTTCCAGGCTGCCTTCTTGCAATCATCTGCCAATTATGAGTACTTCAGCATCTTCCGCTCACAGGCACCCTCTGCCCCTTGTCCCACAGGACAATGAGCTCATTCAGGAAGACCATTTAGGCAACCAGGGACCACATCCTTATGTCATGTAGTTGAGAAACAGTTGAGTAGAACACAATTACTAACAGGTTTGCCTTGGGAAATTGGTAAACAATTGGGCAATATACATGTATGTCACTCAGTGATATTTTTCACCTTTTCTTGTTTGAACCCCTCATCCTCTACCTTTCTCCCCTGCAGCCTATAGACTTGGCCTCCTTTTTAAGTATTTCCCTTGAGACTGGGAACTCTTGCTGACAGGAATTATTGAACTTGGCACCTGAAAGTGTGCACTACTTTAGTCAGTGAATGAGTGAGCTACTCCTGTTAGGCTGCCTTCATCTTGCTACACCCATGATTTGTCGTTATCACCTCTGCCACGATCATCGTCAACCTTTCTCTAAGTTAGTAAAGAATGTAAAGGATATGCTTTCCATCCTTCTATGCATCCATTATCATAATCCCACTATCTATCCCAGCTGTCACTGGGCGAGAGGCGGGGTACACCCAGGACAGGTCTCTAGTCTATCTCAGGGTCAACACAGAGAGGTATACACAGACAGACAAAACATTTACATTCACACCTACGGACAATTTTAGATTCACCAATTAACTTAACGTACATGTCTTCGGACTGTGGGAGGAAACATGGAGAAAGACTGCAGCCGGCCGGGGATTTAAACTCGGGGCCGTGGTGCCCAGAATATGCTTTGCTTAAGCATAATATTAAGGGAAACAACATTTTAAAAAGTAGATTTAGAAACAGCCTCTCTCTAAGAAAGGGTCCAAAGGCTAGCTACAAAACCTGGATAGGATAAATAGGATTTAATCAATAAACCAAATTACCACAGTGCCTCAATGAACCCGGGGTCTTTAGGGCCCATTAAATCTGGCTTGGTTGAGGTTTAGTTTTTGGTTTTATTGATGCTTGGCCCAGTTTCTGATCCTTAACACTGTCAGTTTAATTCTTTATTTATTCTTGAGGCTAAAAACATCCTTTGTGTGGGACACGCAGAAAAATGTGTTACTGATCTTTCCAGCTAACTCTGGGTTTAATGCTAGTATATTTAATGCTAGACATTTCTACAAACATAGTAGATGGACATTTACAGTGCAGTAAATTATAATTACAACTCAAGATGAGGTGTTATACTGTATTTCAGACCAAATACCATAGTATTACTCCAAACACACATGTGCAGGTGCTGCAGTCAGTGGTCTGTGCTTTACTTGGCAGGCATAGATGCTATGTAGTGTTATGCTTCCTTTTGCAGTTTGCTAGTAATGAGTCGCTTTGGATTCTCTTTGTTCCCACTGTAAGTTGTTTGACAAACATACTCAGGATCACTTTGTGAGAATATAATGTGAAAGTGGCAACGACAGGAACAAATTCTGAGAGGTAACTCATAATATTTTCTGTACGGTCTGATGTCCTGCTCAGTCATGGTTTTGTTGTGGCTGGTTCATACAATATGTGAGTTACATGGCAACCGTGAGCTTAAGTAAGGATGAGAGCTGACGTCCACTGAGGGAGTGTTACTTTACAGTATGATAATAGTCTACACCTTAGGCTGAGAAGAGCTGAAAACCTTAGTGAATAATTTAGATGTAATGGATTTTTAAAAATGTTTTTCACAGGAAGAGAATGATTTGCAAATGCACTGAGCACACTGATTTTGCACATTAGGATATTTTCACACATTACCAGGCTTTGTAGCTGTAAATGTGACTTACATTATTCCTGGCCCGTTTCCAAACATTTACTTTAAGTTCAATTCCCAATCAAGTCTATGCTTGCTTTGCTTGGTCTGGCAGGAATTCCGGACGAGGACTTATAGCGAATGAAACAACTTGAATTATTAATAAGGAAAAAGGGGAAAGTAGCAGCTGCTTGTGCTCACAGTGAGGTTTTGGTGTGAATGTAAAGAAAGTGAAAGGATATGGTTAGTTTAACACTCCATGACTCCAGTGTTATACCCAGATCCTGGACAGATGTTCAGTCAAAGGGGCAAAAAAAAAATATATGTTTAACAACCATCCAACCTGAATTTGGATCAGACATATGGTGTTTACAAAGTCATGGATTATCGAACCTTCCAAGCAGAGATCTGATAACATTAAGGGGAGGAGAGTGGGATATATGAATAAGTATTACCAATGCAGAGACATATGTTTCTGTGTTCAGGACTATGATGATACTGTAAGGGTCTTTCAGAGCAGATGGTCTGTACACTCAATATTTTCAGTTTTAGACAAGGGGGGGGGCCACAGATAATAGTCCTTCAGCTGAGAGACCTAAAAAGGGATTCATGCTCCATTTGTTATCAAAAAGCTGGTTCAACATAATTACAAAGCAAGCAAACGAACAAAAGATACAGTTCTCACTTACCTTTTAATTTGTCGGGTTTTAAGATGTTTGTCTCAGAGTTTTCTGCCTCCATCCAAATATAATGGTAGAGAATCGGATTTCACATACAAAGGAATCTGTGGACTATCCAGAGACACTGCGTCTGGAAAGACATGTTTTGTTTTTTTTAAAGCAAACTAAATTCCTTTCATGTCTGTTGTCTTTGGTGTCAGCTATCTGGATCCTGAACAAATAATTCCAAAGCATTGCTAAATACGGCTAGAGAAAAATCAGCAAAATATTTATTATTCAGAACAACAAGAACAACTAGAGCAGTACTTGTGCAAAGATGATGAAACGGTACTGACTAATTCCAGTAACCAAGTCCCATGGCTGCCTGCTGTACTGTACGGTGGATTTTTAAAAACATTTTCCCTGAAAACAGCTGCCTAATGTTGATGGAGACAGAATTAAAACAGTAATGTCATAGGCTGTAAAACCAAAACAGTAAAAGATAGTGAATTGATATTTATTTTAAAGCAACAGTAACATTCTTTGTCTGGTGTACAGCAGGTCCAGATATTCAGATTGCTTGGCTAAAAGACACATCTAAGCTGTTTGCACTGTGAACGACATCCCTCTTACTTACCTACTTATGGTGCAAACAGAGATTAGAGACAGAGTCTTCCAGGTATGACTGATAAAGCTAAACCCGTCATAATGGATCCCATGGCTTATTGTTGGTGTGAAAGCTCTAATTTCTTCCAGATTCACAAATGTAACTGTATATGCAAGTCACTGCGTGTGAAGGCTTGATGTTTTTGGGAAGGTGGGCTGATTTATACCACACTCCGTACAGTGTTGGGGTTTAGACCTCACCTAATTCATCCAACGTCACCGTCAGCTTCAGGAGCGCAGCCTGATGTACAGCTTTAAGTTCGCCCTACACTCGATCAGCTCACTGACACACTCGTGTCAGAGCCTCAGATAAAACATCACAGACATGAAAGAGAAAGCAGCTGCTTTGCGGCTTAAGGAGGCACACAAATCCACACAAACCATTTTCCTGTGTTATTAATGCATGCCAAATGTTTTATATGCACCCAGTAATGTGTTTGGAGTGAGGAGGAGGTTGGTTTTACGTCAAGTGAAAGAAATGTGTTGGATTTGTTCATCCATTGTTTATTTAACTAATCTGTCCTCTACATCAAAAGTTAAGCTCCAACATCTTCCTTTAGTGCACAGTTTAGTTTTGTTTGTCATAGCATTAGACTCTATCAAACCACCCTTCTCTCCAGTTGGATAATGAATACTCTTATCTTTAGCGCTCTGAGACTGACTGCAGGTAATGATAGCTTATTTTGACTGCTCAGACACTATGATAGAATGAAGGGGTTGATACTCTTTTATCTCCGCTGACAGAGTGTGTTAACAGTGACAGCTAAAATAAAAAGTAGGATTGGTGGTATGTACCTCCCAGAGGTGACAAAAAAATGCCAGCTTTTGGCTGCGTGCAGTGTTTTGTCTGTGATGATGCCTGAGCAGACAAATGTCCTCCTTTGGTTCCTGTCTGGGGTCAGACTCTGGCATTCCACTGGGAAAAACAAGCCTGTTTATTCAGACAAAAGCAGGGCGTCTCAGTTAGGTCAACATGACATTAGTGTGCCAGAACCCAGTTTAATAAGCTTCATAAACCTCCTGTTGGCTCCTCTCTCTTTCGACTTTGTGATACATGAAACATTCCTGAGATTTTCCCCAATTAATAGGCTGTGCGAGACTTGGGAAATAGTAGAAGTGAAAGTTTGCATTTAGGATGTTTTGAACTAAAGGTTTAACACCCACAACATATTATTGTTCTTAGTAGGGTTGCTATTATATATTAAGTTGTTAATATTGGCTGAGAAACATATGAAAGACGGTCAATGTCATTTTTTGTTTCAACTCTGGAGCATGAAATTTAAAACTAAGAAAAAAATCATGGAAACCCCCTAGACTTCACCAAACAACTTTTGTCCTCACAAATTAATGTAGTCCACACAATAGCAATTCTGTTTTTTTGCTTTCTGACAATTTCATTACAGTCTCTAGCCCTGGATAAAATGTTCTATTTGAACTAATGCCAATCCCCACTCATTCACCACAGAGAGAAAAATGTCAGGAAGCAAGGCGCATTGCCAAAAGATATTATTCAGCTTGAGTTTTGCCTGGAAATCACAAGTGTTATTAGAACATGTGGATCCTTAAAACATACTCCTACATTTTAACTGTATTTTTTATTCCCTACACCTGTTGGTTTCATTACAGGGTTATTTTTTAAAAATGTTCTGTGGATGTCAGTGACAAATTCGCATTCAAACCCTTGTCCAGCCAGTGCCCCGCAGAAATAACCGTTGAATAACCTTTTTAAATATAATTGATATCTGGATTTTCTTTATTATTAATATCTCCCATGTGGGAAGCATTACATGTATGTTTGTGTGAGGTAACAAAGGCACTGCAGAAAAACTGTGGTAAATAGGCTAAACACTTCCAGATATTTTTGACCTTTTCAGTGTTTAACAAGATCATGGCCTAATTAAAAACTGTGAGTGCCTAAACATTGCCATAAAAACATGAATAATGCTTTTGTTTCCAAGGGTGGAGACCATCAAAGCACCTTCAGCATTTAGTTTTTTATTATGCCTCTGTCCTGGCAACAGCTGTAACTAGAGGCGTTTTGTTTTTGGATTGTCCATCTGTCCGTACTTCCATCCACATGGCTTTCTGACTCGTTCATGTGACTGCGATATTACAGGAGAACCTTCAGGAAATGTATCAAATTGGGCACGAATGTTCTCATGGCTTCTCAAGGATGAACCGTTTACATTTTGGTGGTAAATGATGAATAAAATATTATAATATGAGTCTGGACAGACATGCATTTTAACCATTACTTGACTATTTGGTGTGGAACTGCAGGTTTTTTGTCTCCAGGATCATTTTGGGGCTTTTAGCTGACTGAGACTGACTGCACAGCATTTACTTCATGCAGAGACTCCAGCTCAGGGGCCCCCTGACCCCTAAAACCCTTGAGCCTAGTAGGCCCATTCAGTAATCCATCCATGCCTTCACATGTGAATAACGGGTGCTATTACCAAGGTGCATGCAGTTATAGTTACATGGCATTACTCCTTATTTACCCATCAGTAATCCACACTGCTCATCTCAGACACTCCATTGTATATACATAGGGTTAGTTCAACAATTATTGTCAGAGATGTGTCAGTGTTTATGTCTGTCTTTTACTAAAAGAAAAGAAAACGTTGCGTCATGCCTCTCAGCCCCCTCCCCTTCTTTTTCCTTTTTTTTTTCATAGCAGGACCGAAAGACTCTGAATCGTATCACTTTACAGGGAGTTTCTCTCACCATCAATGGCATACACAACTCCAACCCTGAGGTGGAAACGAATGTCCATATGTCATTCAACAAGCACCTCGGACTGTCTGGAGCAGGATGTACTCAGGGCCCTCCGTAACACCCCAGTTACTGCCCCTGCAGGACTGTAACCTCAACTGCTTCCCTACAACTCAGTCAGTGTGGTTTTGGTTGCAGGTTCACTCCAGCTCAGTCAACCTGTGGTACACAGTGTGCAGCCCGCTGTGATGGAAAGGAATTCAAAATGAGCATGTAAGTAGTGTGCACATAAACACAATAAAGAGGAACTATATTTGACTGTTCTTGATATAGTTTAACTTTAATACTGAATCTGAAACTTCTGTATGTCATTGTAGCTGAGGTTTTCTGCTGCTGGCATTGATACAACAACCTCACAACATAGCGGATGCTGTTTCTCTATTTCTGCTCCTTGTATATAAAAAAAGGAAGTTTCCTTGCCACTGTTTTCCTAAGCTTGGTTTCACATGGCTCTGTAAACCTTTTGTGGCTTGACAAATGAGTTAGTTAAATGGCTCCTGAGAAATAAAACAAAATCACAGTGAGATGAATGGGAGAGGAAGTTGCAGTTTCCGGGTGGGGCTGTGTGTGGTTTAGGGTGAGGACACTGAGAGCTGACACATCTAATGTCTGTGTGTACGTGACACCAAATCTCAGCATTCACTCGCACAATTAACTCAATGAAAACATGACATGCATTGTAGTTCCCCTGTAGGTTTTAGTTATGAATAGATTTTCAGAAGCTCAGGGTTTTTCCTCTCCTGTCCCCTTCTCACCCCTGCAGTGACTGGAGTTGCCCTCATGTATCGAGTTTATTTGCTTCTGGACTTCTTTGTTGTCACAGCTGCAGCTATTTCATTGTTCCAAAACAAAGATTCTGAAACAGGGAACTGTATGAGAAATGGTTAATGAAGCATTTAGAATCACCTAGTATGGCCACACGTTGGCATTTTAAACAGCACTTTCATATTATTAGAAATGTCAGACTCCCTGTGATTCTTAGCTGAGAGATAAGAGAAAATAATTAACATTAGAAGCTGATTACTGGCACTTTCTTTTTTTCTTATTTGATGTTATGGAGTTACATAGATGGCCTTGATCATTTGTGGGATTGGAATCTTATGTTACCATAGTAACGTGAAACACCAAAAGAACATATTTTAGGGCTTGGGGCCAAAATTGCAAGCAAGATGATAGGAAAGATGACGGAATGAGATAAGATATTGTAGATGAAATGTATGTCTTGTGATTTTATAATTTGAGGAAACCCCCTTAATGAAAATGAAGAAAAGAAGAAAAAAGGAAGAAAAAGGCTTAAGGAAAATAATTTGGTATATTCACGTCTCCATCAGGATGAAAAGTAATAACTGTGCTGAATATTGCTGACTTTTCATCTAGAAGCATCACAAGAAATTTTGACTTTGTCAAATACTTTGGTTCATGGGATATATTTTGTGTTATGTACTAATCAGCCTTAGTGACACCATGCTAAAACATTAAACTAATATAGTGAACATGGTATTCACTATGTCCGCTTATCATCAACATGTTCGTATTTTCACTGTTTGCATGTTGAACCTATGGTGCATACAGTTCCACAGAGCTGGGAGCATAACTGATTTAAAGTTACCAAATATTCTTCATCAGGGAAAAAAACTTGTGAAGACACTAAACAGAAGGAGAGACCACAGTCGAGAAGTTAGCACTCAGAAGCACTCAGCTATATAAAAACAAAAACATCTTTGCAAATAGACACAGGTTTTGTCAGTAATTACTCCCGTTATCAAAGCATGTTAAAATTCTCTAAATTTCTCTGGCTTTTTTTTGAGTGATGGATAAAGGTTTTCAATGAGATTGATATGAGTAAAGCTGGAACCGAAACTTGGGTTCATTGTGTTCTGTACTTCCACTTGGTAGATGGTTTATAATTCTATAGGAGAAGTGGGGGTTTTTGAAAAAACACAAGTTTAAGGGAGGAGGTGTGTGTAGGTGTGTGTTTCACCACACTCTCTTGCCGTATTATATAGCATTCCTTCACATTTCTGTCACCTTGTAGTCAATAATGCTAGAACACCAACTGCAATGCAGCAGCCATCAGTAGACTGTCACTCATTCACACCCAAACTAATCCACACACATACACAAACTTCAGAACATCCATCATCCATAACTGTTTGTTAGCTGCTCTGACAGCACACACTACAGCTCCAGAGCTTCAAGGCATCATCCATCACACCAGCCCAGCGGACGGGGTCCATGGATGGGACACACACAGGCAGCAAACCTGATCCACATTTGGCCTGGGACTGGACACACAGACCCATATCTGGTGGTGGACAACTCCAAACACGTAAAACACCTACAACGTCGTTTTTCATTTCTCTGAGCTTTAAAATAATTTCACCTCCCTCTGTCATTACCCTGTGTAATTATTTTCCGTCCCTAATCCACACATTTAATTAAAACCTCAAACGTTTTTTCCATTACTTTCCTCCCCTCCTCCTGCTTCTCCTGCTATGTGGATTATGTTTGCAGGATGGTGTATAAATAGTGCTGAGTAGGTGGCCAAGTAACAAAAACACAGATATACAGATTTCAAAGGCACAGTCCCCTTCTTTCAAAATCTCAACACATTAATCAAGACTTGTGTTTCACAGATGTGTCTCAGCACATGTGTGCTTTGCTTTCTGCGTGTGTACAGCTGTAAATGTGCAGCATGCAGCCGCATGTGCCTGGCTGGAAATGTGCACGCGTTTCATGTCAGCTGAGAACATTTGGTAGCACAGTTTACACTTTGTCACAAATGCAGGTTCAGCAGAAGCCTCAGATGTTTTAACGAATGTGAATTTAAGGATTTAATTTCCATCCAACACCACCAGCCTCATTACTTCCCAAGCTGCGGTGTAATGCCTGAAAGAGATCAGAATGTAACTCGGTATAGAAGTTAAAGTGTTCGTGACAAACAGTACTGAGTAACATTTTCAACTCCGCCCTTCCATTAGTAATAGTGGGACTACAGTGTGCCATTAGGAACCTCTTCCATGATGCTATTCCCATGACCTGGTTCTTCTCAAATGCCTGAATGCCTGGTTGGATCTTGCCAAAAGCATTATGTGCTCTGAGTGGTGTTGAGTGAAAATTGATTGATCTTCAATTAAAAAGCCTTTTATAACATTATGTTGTATGACCCTGTCTCCTGTTTATCTCCAGGGCTTGTGCTCTTACATTTGGTAAAAAAGAATGACTGATGATGATCTTGTATCAGAGGCTGTGTCAGTTGTAATGTTTGCATGAAGCAGGAGGCATAAAAGGGTTGACAGTTTGGGTTCAGGAAAAGGCGATGCTGTGGTTACAACAGTCTTCAACATGACCTAATTTCTCTCATTATTGTCAGAGAGGGAAACCACCTCATCTGAGCAGAAAACCTGACTGTCATAATTCTTCAAAAGAGCATCACCATTTCTAATATGTGAACGTTTGCTCGGTTACCAGATGTTATGTGATCAAGTTACTGTCTAATCTTCTAAGCTGAGGAGCGACCAAAATGTTTTCTAATGGGGGTAGGTGTGTCGCAGAGCAGAGATAGGGCGTCCCTCTGCTGGGACACAATGCTGACTTACAGAAAAGAAGAAGTGTGCAAATAACCCACATCAGCCTCTGGTGCATTATAAAGTCAAAACTTTGGAAGTAAAAAGACACCAGTAAAGTCCAAGGGGATTCATAATACTGTTCACACACATACAGGATTTTAGAAATGAACAGTGTAGTTGTTGATTTGTAATGTTTGGCAGGACTTGGATGACTGCCTTGACATTTAACAGAGTTTGGCGACTTGGTGCTGGGCAGTAACTTTTTTTGTCTCCCAGCTGCAACCAAAAATTATGACAGCAGTGGGCGTTCAGTAAGTTCAGTTTCACCCTGGCTATCAAGTGGGCAGTTCAACAATAAGCAGTGTTAAACAATTAAAAAAAAAATCATAATAATTGTAATATTACCACAACCAGGCATCACATTTTTGTACATTAGGGGGGCTAGCTTGCCAAATCCATGTTTGACAAATGTTGGATTATGTGATTCCTTATGAAAATATATTATTTCCACCCTGTAAGTAATTCATGTTATGCAATGCTATGTTGATACATACACCAGTCTTAGGGGTCTAGCTGCCTGACTATCCAGATTCTCAGTATCCTTAGGCAAAATGTTTTTGTAGTACACTTAGATCATGAGCTAGGAGTCCTGGTGGCTCAGTGGTAGAGCACTGGGTTAGGATACAGAAGGCCGTGGGTTTGAATTCCACCGCACCAGGTGTGGCCCCACTCAGCCACCAACGGCCACCTGGGTGTTGGTCCTGAGCCCGAATAAAAATGGGAGGGTTGCAGCAGGAAGGGCATCCCGTGCTAAAACTCCAAATCAACATGCGGAACATGTTTTGCAGTGGCGATAAGCTCTTTCATCCAGAACACTGGTGCCGGAGTTTTACCCTCTCCAATATGGTGGAGTTGTTGATTTACATTGCAGTGGGCAATAGGCCGTCTAGGTGTATAAGTATAAGGTGGGAATGCCATCAACCACAGAAGTAAGTAGTGTCCATTGCAACCTGCGAAAAACATCTGGATATAATATCTAGCACATGCAGCTTCTCAGGAATGACGCAGGAGGAAATATCCCACCCGTGCTACTCATGGCTCCTTTCTTCTGATGTTTGCCATCACAGAATATGTCATATTGTCTCCAATGATTTCACACAATCTTATGTAGTCCAGGTGATGTTGACTATAGTCTACATTTAACCAGAAATCACTTAGGCATTGGAGCTTGGAGCAAGCTCTGGAGAAAACAATCACAATAGGCCCTTCATGGCAAGAAGCCATCTCCAAGAACCTGGACATGTTGCCAATGCAATAACATGAATTACACCTTGTTTTTCTGGTATTATTACAGGACATTATTCACAGGTCTCTATTATCCATTGTCTGCGGGTACAGTGATACTCCCACAAGTCACTACTGTTTGTTAATCATTCATAGTTTTATATTATAATCTGACCTTTACATCACACAAAGGATTCAGTGTGCGCACATACACACACATGCACACACACCTACACACTCACACACACACACACACACACACACACCCTTTTAGCTTTCAAAAGAATGAACCTGTCCAGAGAATGCAAATTACTAAAAATTCAGGAGCTTTGGTTGTCTAAGTTTACACTTGTTACCAAACACACACCAAGAATATCGCAAAGGGACACGGTGCATGTTAAAGTTATGGTTGCTCTTTCAGATTCCAGATTTGGTGTGGTTGAACTTTCCCTCACCTTCAGAGGCAGGACAGAGAAACAGTAGAAAAAAACAGATAGTTAACCCGGGGAAATTCCTGCCCAGGATCCACGAGTGTCTTAATACCAAAGGAATGTGAAAACGATGTTTAAATGATTGTCATGACATCTACAGATATGGAGCAAGATAAACCCAGGTCATCCCAAGAAGCATTGTGGTTGTTACTGTTTGCTTTTATTTGTTATTGGAATACTGCAGACAAATCAGTACATTGTGTTTGTTTTCAGCTTCATCACTTTGTTACATAAAGACATTTTTATTGTTTATGGAATAATCTCTAATTGTGTGTGGTCTCTTAATAGACTTACTGTATATCATATTGGCATATGTATGAACATCAAAACAACATCAGTTATCGTTTGTTTCCTCAACAAACAAAAAGTTTAACAGGAATAAAAAGACTCGTTAGAAAACAAAAAACATTCCATGAAGAATATTAAGGCATAAATAACTTAAATTCAAACTACGATAACATGGGATATTGATGCTGTATTTTGTAGTTTAGTTAAAAGAATAGTTCGAGATTTTGGAAATAATCCTATTCATTATGTATTGGCTGCAAGCTGTAGATTTTAATTTAGTCTACAGACTTGATATTGGTATCACTTTTCTCAGACTCTCATAGCAAATACAGTATTTCCCAACCATAACATTGAATAAAACTATTCACTGCATATGAGAGATTAAAATCAGTTTAATTAAACAAATATGGCACATGATTTGTGTACTACATCTGGTATTACACTTACTATTTAGACAAATGCTTAATTAGATTCTAATTATCAAAAAAAAGGTGCAGTTGTAATAATGCTTTTCTTTGCAGCTCACAATCCCAAATATGTTTTAGAAAAACAAATTATACAGACACAAGTTGCAATCATAACTCTCAAAGGAAACAGTTATGAGTAATTCAATGAATTAAACACAGAAGTAGTTATTTTAATCCAGGGAACCACTAAGAACTTTCATTTACCATCTTTAGGCCTTACATACCCCAGTGAGGGAACACCCTGTCACAGCCTGAAAAACAACACGGATTTGTTGCATTGCTGAACTTTGTTGCTGGGTGGGTCTTTTTACTAAACTGCCCAGATTTCTATTTGTCTCTCAGATAGTTTATAAATTAGTGGGAAAATTATTTGTCAAGGCTCATGTGAATGTGGAACTCCCTGTTGTTCCCCATTCCTGTTGATGGAGTGTCTCTTGAAATCTGCTGGCAGAGGCCCCATTAATACTTGATCTTTTATTACAATCATATATTTTTCTCTCTCAGTGCCATGGATGGGATGCTTCCTGGCAAAGAAGCCATAAGACAAGTGTCTTCCTGTATAGAGCCATTGAGGCTTCAGGAAACCAACTAACAGGGGTCACAATAAAGCTGTGAAATAGCTCATTTATTCGCTGTTCTGTCTGTGGATAGCACCATAACTCCAATACAAATATCATGCAGTGCTGTGCATATGCACTAATCACAAATTAGAGTGCCTTGTACAGATAGCTGATATTTGCCTCCCACGTCTCTCATCTGATGAGCAGAGTGTTAATAGCTGCTATATGTGCAGGCTGTCTGCCAGGCCTCTCTGGTAAACCACTCAAAGAGGCCAGCATGACCAAAGCCTGAAGCCTCCCCATGCAAAACAAAAACACACCAATAAATTAAATATATAGCCTTTTATGCTGCAAACCAGCAGCAGGAAAAGCAGAATAAAAGATGGAAAAATACCTCAAAGTATAGCTAAAGGCTAATTGAAAACACTTGGATACTAACAACGTTGGTGAAGTGCTCTTGAGGGTCCATGTGTCTCCAGAGGGCTGTAACCCCCCACAGTCCTGCTATTACTTTTATCTGTTCTCTGTGTGAGGTTAATTGAATGGCAGCATAGCACGTTGTCAATATGTGTGTCTTAAGTCTTCACAATATGGAATGAACAAATGAAGTGTTTTCATTTTCTAGCATTGATAAAGTAAAATTTGAATGCTCCTGTATGTGCTGACTGAAGAGCCATGGTTGTATAGTATTTCATTGTTCCTTTTTTAATTTGCTAAACAGAATAAAAAGCACAATATCATGGAATTCTTCCATGAGCTCTTGCATTATAAAATGATGAAATGTGAGTATTTTTGGAAGGATGTGCCTTAGTACAGTTTTATTTTGGCTATCAATCCATTGTCTCTTTTGCAAACAAGATCTTGTTCTCAAAGAAATTCCCTAAATAAAGGTTATAAACAAAGGTATATCTGGAAAGAAAGACAATTCCTTCTTATTTTGAAAGCATGTCATTTGGTGTTAATGGCTGAAGTGCTGTTTACACCAAAGAGATCAGAATGTAGTTGTGGTTACAGCAGATGCTTCACAAATACTGTGACATTAAATGTCATTATCTACGTTTGGTGATTCATTTTGTTCATCTCACCAAAAAACACGACCAAACAGCAAGATTTGAAAAAGTGAGGCTATTTTAACTATTAGTAATGCATCTATGTATGCTCACTCACTCACTCACTCACTCACTCACTCACTCACTCACTCACTCACTCACTCACTCACTCTACCAACCAGACATGCCTGATGATCCAACATAAGACGATCTAACCTGCAAATTCAAACACAGACTTTGATTGAAAGTAACTTTACAGATTACTACTCACATACGTAATATTTAAGATAGTTATAGTTCACCTGAGTATTCAGTTCAATGCATTTCCATTTTGAAAGAATTCAGAGTTTACTTACATTTAGATTCACCAAATGATGATGCTGTTTGGATTTAAACATGTAGTTTTAGCAGCAGTCTTAATCTTGTAAACTCTGACTCCTGTGAGAACGTTTAACACAGTTAAATTAAATTTGGTTTTAAGATCTACCTACCTAATGTCTAAATGTATTGTTATATATTGGTTGCAATATAGTTGTATAGTTGTCACTATGTAGTATGTGGTTCACTGACTGCTGTCCTCCCTGGAGAGTCATTCAGGTCAAAACCTGTCAGGAGAGCATTTAACCTTAAAGACAGGAAGAGAGAATGTCATGAAGGTTTAGTGTGTCAATCTTGTGAACAAGTACATATGTTTTTACTTGTATTTATGTAACTGCATCTGAGTGCATCCCAGTTACTTGTCATACTGTGCTGCAGTTGAAATCCATGACTCTTTGCAGAAATTGCTGCAGTTTATTGATATTGTTTGACTTGTTAACAATCTCCACAGTGGGTTCAACAGCTGTTGGAAACACCACATGTGGTCTAGAGCCTTATGATAGTGATAGCCCTCACTTTTTTCCACAACAATTTTCATTTCTCCAAAGCAGATGGAGCCTTGGGGCCAGGACTTCCTACATGATTTTGTTTGTTTGTTCACATGCTCAGCAATTGATATTCATGCTGTATTTTCGCGCTAAAAGAGGTGGTAAAAGAGGCGCTAAAAGAGGTGAAGATAACATGATTTGGAGTTAGGCCTGTATAGAAAAACATAAGACTATGTCTGGTTTGAATGTTTCACTGCAAAACAAGTAACTCATTTATTTTGGAGAGATTATTTAATCACATTAATTAAAAAACTAACAAAACTTCAAACCAGTTTACCCCTCAGGATCCACAGCCTCCAAATATGAAACATTAAATCATGTGGATTAGACTTAATGAAGTCAGAGTAAACCTGCTCAGTGGACTACAGGTATTAAATCACAAAACATATTTTGAATAAATCTGTGCTTTCATTTTTCCAAAACCCCTTACTGTCAGTTTGAAATGTTGCTCCTGTGGTCCCATTCGGGGCCCTTTGAAGTGACACTTTGTCCTCCATAAAACATGAAATTATGACTAGTGGAAGGATCCATTTCTCCCTTAGGGGGGTTTTCGCAGGCAATTACTGTTAAATACTGACCACTAATTCTCTGAAGTGTGCTGTGGTCAGGGAGCATAAGTTTAAGTCATGTTCAAATATAAACGCCATGATGTAGAATGATATAATGCTGTCATTAATAAATGTCAGTAAGGTCATTATGCTGACGAGGCTAGAAGTTTTTATTAATGCAAAAATTAACTACATAAATGCACTAATGATAAAAGACCACATCGGTGTTCTGACTTTATGCCATGTACTCGCAATTGTGTAACATACACAGAACACCTTTCCTGTTTCCAGTCTCTATTTTTCTACTGCATTCCCTGTGAGAGCATTGCTGCAAAGAAAAACCTTTCCACAACATCCAGCATACACTGACAAGCATGATGGGCAAAGCTAAATATTATTTTTAAGGTAATGAAATTATTATACAGAATGATTACCCACCTGGTTCACTGCTTAAAGTAACAGTGAGCAGGATGTAGAGATGACGCTGCTGTGCATGTTCCTAATTCTTCCCCTCGATCTTCACGGATATCCCACCATCAAATCCTCACCCAACGAAAGTTTCTTTGTAGAGTCCATACTGAAGGTTCACACACAAACATGCTTCCTGTGACCCGATTCTTTGGCAGGCAAACACACTCGACTGGGACAGTTTAAACACCATAGCAGTCCTTTATATTTCCCTTTCCATTGTGGACCCCAACTAGAGTGATAAAAAGTCCAGGAAGGGAGAGGCTTCAAGGGCAGATGTTCCACACTCTCTTTCTGACCATCACAAGAAGCTGGTTTATCGCTATTGTTTGTTCAGCAGGCTGGAGTCAACTGCTGGCGGAAAGCAGGGGAAGGTTCCAATCAAGATAATACATGAAAAGTTTGGATTTGTACCAAGTTGTTAATAATCAACCACTGCAGAGAAAAACAGAAACCACAGGAGCACTGTCTCCATTTGTGTTCCTGCCTTCTATTTCAGAGGTTAAGTGTCACATAGACCAGCCTATCTGGGGTTAAAGCTCACATACTGCTGAATGTAAATGTACACAACTTGAGTGCATGCACAGGGATTCTTCGCAATGTGCAATCAACAGAGCATTTCCCCTGCAGTTTAGCAACTGTATGATGGGAGGTCGTTTGTCAGTGCTGTGTGGTTTCAGGAGTTTTTTATTGTTCATTGATTCATTATATACTTAATAATAGCTGGTAATAGATGCTCTTAAAAAGACTCATAACCAACATCAAACATGTTTAATACGTGCTGCTCCATAGCTGTGAATTAGTTACCTGTAAATACTGAACCTTCAGAGAAATGGTTGAACGTATTGATGAAGCCTGAAGTACTGAAAACTTATGGGAACAATCTGGGTTTAAAAACAAATATTCATTTAAAAATTTTCTCATTGAAAAAATATATAAGCACATTAAATGCTGTAACGGTTCAAAATAGGGAAACTCCAAAAAAGCAGCAGCAGCAGCTGACACAAATGAAAGTGAACACAGGGAATGGAACCGATCAGTCTCATTTATCAGCGTCAGCTTACGTTTGTCTCGAAATGCGAGTGTACAGACATTTTTAATTGTCTGTTCACAGATGACTGAGATGCAGGAATGCATATAACCAAAAATCTTTCATCCAGAAGGTCATTAGGATCCTACAGCCTTTATTTCACAAGCCATGAACTAATAGAAAATATACATACGCCCACTTTTGGACCTTCATCATCATAAAAATATGTGAAAGTTTATTTACTAAATCTTTAGATGGCTTACCCCAATTTTTGTGTAAAGAAAATATGATAAGATTGCATTATAAACGTGCCAAAACATTTTCAAGATTGATTGACATAGTGCTATTTGGAAACATTTCTTATTCTGTGACTGTACAAATTAATGTAATCAGGAAATGATGTGACTACTGGAGCGAAGACTGATGTTGGTTAATCTGGGGTGTGTGCATACGGAGAATATATCAACAGTGAGCAATGGATTACAGCTTTACAGCAGCCTGAAATGATTGCAAGTCACATTCCTGAGCTGGTCCTCCTCTGCTGAAGCAAATGAAAAAAAAAGTGACATTAATAGGGGCCTTCAGTAAATAGAAGCTTAGGGTTGATTGAAGTGGTGTGTTTTTAATACACTGTATTAAAACTGTTTACAATAAAGGTAAACAATGTGTTTTGGTTCCATCTGCAGGACAGAGAAGGACGAAACAACAATACATCAACTAGGTTGAGTCAGGCAATGTGTCACTTTGACTTTAGTAAAAATAAATGATTTCATCATTCCTTGGCTCAAAATATTGTTTTAACAAGTTTAGTTTAAAAGATGTGAAAAGTTACTTGAGATGCATCCCGCTCTTAGACACTTTCTATACAGAGGTAAGATGAGGGACTTTTGCCTGGACAGACATAGAAATCAGCCCCTTGCAGCTATGGTGCTGCTGTCTAGGCTTTTTTACTACCATCCCCCAGAGACTCTTTGGGCCCCAGTTCGTTTTGTCACCAACATACTCTGTTTTGCCCCTACTTAAAACTGCATATATCATACTGTATCTGCCAGAAAATGCCCTGCCACCAGTGTTTCCATCATTTCTGCATTAATGCAAGATGTGGGCAAAACTCATAAATATCAGACTCTGTTTAGACAGTCTGGGTATATGAGTGAGTCTATTTGTGGGCAGAGCCTTAGCAAAGGCCTGCAAAGAGGTTCTTAAATCCTTAGCCTTCTGCGTAAATCACAACAATTTACCTAACAGTCACATTATTGATACCATGTGAGCAGACAGTTTCCAAGATGATGATGCTGACTAGAAGTAAAATATTTCTGAATGCAATGAACAACGGTATAATCAAATGACTGTGTCCTATTGACACTTGCTGTAAAATCTTGATTTTATTCTTTAATAGCATTAAACTATCTATCTGTTCACATACCAAGGGACAGACTATTTTAGCTGATGGCAGGTGGTGGCTGACAAGAATAAGTCTGTGAAATGCCAGAGAGGCATTAAGACATAAAATCAATGGGAAAATAGAGAGAGAACACAGAAAAGAGATGACTGTTGATAATGTGAATTGGGAAATGATTCATATGGTTTAGCAAGTTTATGCCTTTTACACCATTTAGTAAAATGTCTCCCACATTACTTAATAATGTGTCCTAATAAACACAATACCCTGATTACAAAAGTGTGTCCCATATTACTGAAACAAAGAAAGAAAAGGAAAGTTTGGGGCTATACATGTATGAACATAATAACAATTGCAGTTTAATATAACATGTTTCCGATAATTAAAGGGCTTAAAGGATATATTTAGAAAACAGACGACAAGGTTTTTGCACCATGCACAACCATTTACATAAAATCCCCCATGCAAACCTGAGATGACCCATATGACCTGAGCACCACCTAGTGTCAAGAAGCAGGGACTGCGTGGGGCCAGAACATGGAAAGAGAATCGACTTCCTACTGACACCTAAAGTAAAACCAGAAGTGCCTACAAAAGTTCGACCTTAAAATAAAACAAGTTGAGACATTTTATTTATTTATTTATATATATATATATATATATATATATATATATATATATATATATATATATATATATATATATATATATATATATATATATATATATATATATATACACAAAAATATTTGATTTTCTACAAAAATATTTGATTTAATTAATAGTGTATTATTTTTCCTCGATTATTCTTGTGTTAAGTATGATTTTTTTTCCCGCCTCCTTCTTCTTACTACTTCTACAATTACCACTACTACCACTGTCATTAAAAAAAATCCAATTCTATTTTTAATTGTTTTCTGACTTGGCACGTATAAATATTAGCACTTTTCCGTGGGTACCTATGCTGTTATTTTGAAAGTTACAAGCGGAAGCTGTGCTTGCTGTTGTGGTTAACTTGGTATTAGCTGCTCGGCTGCATGCGGACAGGAACGGTAGTGGCAGCATGTCTTACAGTGCGAGGATCGGTCCGTCAATCCTGAGCAGCGACCTGTCCTGTCTGGGCAGTGAGTGTGTGCGGATGATGGAGTCTGGGGCAGATTACCTGCACCTCGACGTTATGGACGGGTCAGTTTATCACTAGTCATTTAGATTAGCTGCCTTGCTAACTAGCAAGCCCATTGTAAGTTCACTGTGTTAGAGCTAAACTTGGCTAACATCAACAAGCTAGCTGAGTTAGCCTTGCCAGAAGTTGAGCCAAAATATATTTAACAGGATTTTTCTGGCCTGGCTGTGCCAGTGCAGAAGCACAAAACTATGGAAGTCAAACCCTTGAGAAAAGACTTCTTTCATATGCTTAGCTGCTTATTTAGACATGTTCTTCTTCCTCTACGCTGGTGCAGGATGTTACTTTGCAACTGTTGTGCAACATGAGAGAATTTCATTACAGCGGCAAGTTAAATGTGTGGTTTTGTTTCCTTTTAAAGGCATTTTGTTCCCAACATCACATTTGGCCATCCCATGGTTGAGTCCCTAAGGAAGTCACTAGGCCAAGACCCTTTCTTTGGTGAGAGAAATTCCTCCCCACACACGCCAGACTAAACCATACAGCTTATGTCCCTGAACTGAGTCGTGAATGCAGTTTTGTAACAGTGTCGCGGTTGCAGACATGCACATGATGGTGTCTCGGCCTGAGCAATGGGTGAAGCCTATGGCAGCAGCTGGAGCCAACCAATACACGTTCCACTTGGAGGCCACCACCAACCCTGGAAATCTCATCAAGGAGATAAAAGAGAGTGGCATGAAGGTGAGAAAATAGTAGTGTGTGCAATAAATTAAGTGATGAATGTACAAAAGCTCTTGCTTGTCTCAGATAACACTATAAGTTCACATTCATAATTGTGCCAAATGATATTAGTTTAAAACATAAGGGACTTTCATTTATTGATGATTTGTATAAGCACTGTGGAAATGTTTTAGGTGGGTTTGGCCATTAAGCCTGGTACTACTGTGGAGGAGCTAGCACCCTGGGCAAACCAGATTGATATGGCTCTGGTCATGACTGTGGAACCTGGCTTTGGGGGGCAGAAGTTCATTGAGGACATGATGCCCAAGGTAGAGGAAGAAAACCACGGGAACTTTACACACGTTCACAACAACACAAACAAGGCTTTGGTAGTTAACTTACAGTGAATGAGAGGTAAATTTAGAGAAATCACAGTTGAAATAAATTTATGGCAATTAACATTTCTCTAAACTATATCACACCATAAAATTTGTCAACGTAACATCAAATACAAAGTAGTGACAAGGCCCATATCACACATCCATTTTGTTAGGGAATGATGTGTTCTGTGACAAACACACATGCATGATGTACTAAGCAGAGTTTCCTTCTGTCACAAATAATGGAAAAAGATGGAAAATGATTGATTAAACAACAATTGTATATAGACAAGATGATTATTTACTTGTTTCTCAAGGGAACAGCAGACATTTAATATGAAACACTAATTACAGACTACTAGAGAACATCAACATGCAAGGTGACTTCAGTTAACATAGACGTGAGAGTCACATTATACATGAGTTGAAGTTTCTGTTAGACCACAATGATACAAAATGACATCAAATAGACGCCACATAAATGGTTTCAGTGCTCCCTTCTTTCTTTCCTTCTCATGTCAAAGCATTTGTCTGTTTTTGCACTCCTACTACAAATGTGAAAAAAAGAGTTGTAGTATGTAGAATTAGTGTTGAGCTTCTCTTTCTGTGCATGTGACCAGGTGAGCTGGCTGCGGATTCAGTTCCCTTCCTTAGACATTGAAGTAGATGGAGGAGTCGGCCCTGACACCATTCACAAGTGTGCGGAGGTAAGAAATACAAGCAATACTTGCCACTTAAAAACCCTTATTGGATTTTGTGACTTTCTCATACACTATGTATATATGCTCCCATTTGCTACAGGCAGGAGCCAACATGATAGTGTCAGGCAGTGCTGTGATAGGCAGCGATGACCCTCGTTCTGTCATCGCTCTCCTGCGCACTGTTGTGGCTGAAGCAATCCAGAAACGCTCGCTGGACCGCTGAGTTGTGGTCTTTGTGGAGGTCTCCTTGGCAACAGTCTTACCTGGCCGTCCAAATAACACCTCACAGCAGCCAGTGGAAGTCACTCAATAATGGGGTCTTGGTCGGAGCGTGGGGTTTGTGTGGAGTTGTGAGCTGATGGCAAAAACTAAATAACTTTGATGTGAGTGAAGCTGAAATGTGCCTCTACAGAACTGTTTGAACTTTATCCTCGTCTTACCACAGTCTCCTCCGTGCTGTGAGCAGTTAAGTCAAATTGAGTCTCATTGTTTTTGCGACTGGAGCTGAGGTTACATTGATTTCACATCTGTAGACATTCCTGAATATAGTTTGACTTAAACTGTAAGTATAAATCACTTATGGAAATAAAATGGTCCAAGAAGCACTTTGTTTAGCACATCTTCACTTTGCAAGTAATTCTTCACTTCTAAAATAACATTTGGTACATCTGTTTTGTTGATACTTTACAATCTTCCTCCTCTACTGAGCAAATATATTGCACACTACAAAATTTCTTGACAATGGGGATTGGGTATTAAAAAGTTCAAGATGATGTGTATATATTCTTTGCAGTTTGACCTTAACTCTGGTTCATACTACACCATTTGGTGGGGAAATGCAGAACTATTAAAATTATTAAAGAACTTTAAGGAGACAATGCCAATTCATAAATCAGCATTCTGGGATTACAGCCTTAAAGTGACCTACTTTTGAGTTTTAACTGACAACATACTCCAATGTAAGGATTTTTGTTTGGGACACAGCGGTTAGAAACTGCTCAGTTATGTACCTGCACAATTTCCGGCATTAATATTATTGAATTTCAAGAGATAAGCGTAAGATTTAAGAAATGCATGAAAATCTGCATGTAGTAGACTAAAGAAGTGAATTCACTCAGCATTTGACTTTTAAGTACTCGAATCTTACGTCACTTGAGGTCCACATCATCGTGATAAATTATATGGTACATTGTACTTCACTGAATTTTTTTGGCAGCTATAGTTACCACTTACTTTACAGAAAACATTATCCTTTAAAGTGCCATGCACTGTTGTAAACTAAATTATTCAACAGTAAATGTGTATTTAAGTAATGGCTACAAAATTAACTATATATGCATATTTCCGCAATTTTATTTTAAGGAAAACGTCAATTATACTGTACTTCTACTTTGAATGTTGTACATTTACTTGTAACAGTTATTTTACATAATGTTGCCGAAAACTTATTTCACCTTTTGACAAAACATATACAATGTCTCTTGTAGACTTGTGAACTAAATTCTTTTCATACACTAAATGTTAAAAAAAAAAAAAAAAAAAAATGTTGACTAGGAGTTCCAAGTCAGTAGGACACCATCTAATGAAATTGTACACATATATTATTAATTTGGAAGCATGAACAAACATCTTAAACAGCTCTATATTTTAGAAACGAAGTGCTGTAATCTATTATGCATCCACTCTTCGTAGTGTGAACAGCTCTACTGACAATGCAGCAGAGGATTGGCTGCTGAAAGAGTCTTACAGTGGACCCTCAGTGCTTTGGCCAAGGACACTTCAATGTGTGACAGGAATCAAACCAACAGCCCTCGGATTAGAGAACAACTACTCTACCCTTTCTTGGAAACCTTTACCAACCCGGTTCAACCCATCGTTAGAAACTGAATCATGCAGTAGTGTCCCTGTACTCCTGGCCAGTTGGAACCGGGGGAAATGTAATTCTGTGAGCAAAATGCATTTTCGGGAATCAATATGTAATATTGCATTTATTGAGCCACCCTGGGACGTGAATCCCTCTTCCTGAGGACACCCAGAAAGACTAAAGACACGACTACAGCATCTCTCCTCTTTTTGTCTGATGAAAGAATCCCTCCTGTCAATAAGAATAACTGACAACATATTTCAAACTGAAAGCAGCTCGCACTCAATAATGCAGCACATGGCTGGGAGGCAATTGACAGACTGAAATATTGATGGCTAAAATCTGTTTTTATTTTGTGCTTATATCAAAGCTGATAATGACATATTTGCCCTGTGCGTCACTGTACACATTTATATACTATGGTATGCATGTGAGTTGAGAGAGTTTATGTATGACACATGCATTTGTACATCATTTGAAAATCTCCTGTGACCGACTCTTGTGCTAATAGATGGTGACAGGCATTTTGTCTGCCACTGTCTCTGCTGCCTCCCAAAGACAGGGACACAATTCAGTGGAGGACTAGTCTGCACCTACACATGCTCCACACTACTTAAGCCATGTCACAGTCTCATTATCAGCTAATTGACAGTTGCTTCTCTCTCCCGATTATCTTGCGCTGTTTACACACAATTGGTTGATTTATTATGAAATTACAAATGCTGCTCTCACTCAGAATTAATGCATGGAGAATTGTTATATACTGACATGTACACAAACACAAATACCTTGCATTCTGGGACATTACTCATACAATATAGTCACTCAAGAGAGATGTATCATATCTGGTGCCATAACAACCACCTCTGAAGGATCTGTCATTTGTCGTTGAAAGAAGTCATAGACGGGAGTTGGCAAGGACACAGTGGAATGGTCAGAGATCCGTCACTGCTTGTCCTTTTTTTTTATTCCCTGTATCTTTTACAGCATGTTAATGAGCGTTTGCAAAAGACACACACACACACACACACACACATATATACACGGGGAGATGTAGAATGAAACAGAGCAGATATTGAAAGTCCAGCAAAGATTTCACACCAAAAATTTGCCAGACAGCCATCACTTTGAGCTTTCCATCTTCAGACGTGAGGAAACGACAGTCCCTGGTAGAGGTGTGTGCAGATTAGATTTCCACAGAGTACCACAGGGTGTACAACCATACAGTAAAGGAGGTCTGATCACCAAACAGCAGGTGCCTCCAAAGGCTGTCTTGATAGGCAGCAGGGGCTACCACAACACACACACCACTAAAAGCAATGGCAATGCCTAGTTTGTGTACACGTGTCTAAATAAGCATTATGGTAACAATAACCATAAGCACATGTGTTTACAGGAGATAAGTTACCGGATAAGGAACCCTTTTATTTTCTGTTGTCAAATACTCAGTGAGCTCATCCAAAGACAGTGTTTGAAGTAGCTGTGCATCGCAGGAAAGCATGTTTTTTTCTTTTCCCGTCTTTCTGTAAAAAATTTTTCTTACACTTTGTTCTGCCATTTATTTTGCTCCATGCTGCATTCGCTTTGCTCCATGACTCACCCTCCCCTCTCTCAAGGATCATTATACAGTAGAATTATATCTTTTCTGCTTCTCTCCTTGCTGTCAGCACTGAAGGTACATTAGTGAACTCTCTTTGCATGATACTGCTCATTCATAATTACTTGGCATCCCACAGAAGAGCATGATACACATCACTGATTAGCTTGCTGTTGTTATGCACCTTTACTTATGCATAAAGCCTTGCCTGATTGAGAGTGTATAGCCTTATTAACAATTTAAAAAACACTTAAAATAATGTTACAAAATACTGTGTGTCTTTGCCGTGCCCTCCAGCATGCTGGGCTCCTGTATGGTGTATACTGTACCTGAGATGGATAAATGATTCACAGAAGTGGGCTGAAACAGCTGTGGCATATAAGTTTCCGTTTACTGTGCTGCTGTGTAAAGTGCCTGAAGTCATAGTGCTGTGCTGGTGATGTTTTCAGCTCATCTTTCCTTACGCATTGTAATGGTTAATTTACTTGTATGGATCTCTTTCCATATACTCTAGCTACAACTCTGACTGGTTGGTCTGGAATGGATTTTCAATGAAATGAAACTCAGTTCTCCATCTTGTTAGATCAAAGCCGTGTTAGCAGCATGGCTCTAATCGTGGCAGTGGTTGTGTGTTGGCTGCCTGGTCCACCACTTTAGCGGGACCTTTTCTCAGGTGGCACCATGTGGTTGATATTTGTGGTTTTAAATGAAAAAATCTAGAAAACTACAGGATGGTTGGGCATAAAATATCAACTTTTAACTAGTTATACTATACTTTGAACAACAGGTGAACAGGCGCTCATAAACTAAACTGTGTTTCCATCAACCTCAGCTGTACTGTGACTTGAAGACCATAACTGCTAAACATTAATGTAATAACATTGTCATTGTGAGCATATGAGCATACCGGTGTTTATACAGCCTCATAAAGCCATTTGATTGGCTTTAGACTAGTCAGGTATAAAAATGCAATATACTTTGACCAGTTTTACTAGTTTAAATTGACAGGTCAAGAGAAATGGGGAATAATGGATCTTGCGTGGCCAAAACACCGATCACGATTAAATGTTCATTTAAATTCTCAACAAAACAAATAAAACAACGAATGCCTGGAACAGTTAATTAGCATCTATATCTGAATCTCCAGGCTTCCAAAGGCCCCAGAGACTAGAGAAACTAAACACAGAGGTCCCAGGGGAATGCTGGCTTAGTAGCAACCTTATAATCAGTTTCCTCCATGTTAGACGGAGCCAGTGGAAGTGCACACATATTTAAGGGTCTATCAATTATGGATGAAAAGAGAATATTCCGGTGTGTGTGTCTGTAAATTTGTAAATTCATAATAAATGATGTGGGACCCTCAGTATTTTTGTTGTTTTGATGCCAGTAGGTGCCTTGTGTATTTTTAGCTGCATGCGATATGCCTGATGTTTTAATGATAATCATCAGCAAACGCTCGACATGTTTTCCAATAAACAACTCTAACTTACAGCCCCTTAATACAACATTTTTTTATTTTAGCTGTATTTACAGAAAGCAAAACCTTCGTAGAGATTATCCAGTCTCATTTTCTGCAGTACAGGTGGTTCATCTGTTCTCCTCTCATTTTATTGCTCACTTTACTCCTGTATTTGAACCACAAAGGGGGAAACCAATGCACTACTTGAAACGTGAGTATTACAGTTTGTGGATTTACAAGATCTGTTTTTCCTGTCATTGACTCACACTGATGACACATACCACAAGAAGGTGAGTTCAACACGCTGTGCACAAGTCTCAACAAACCAGTCACTCAACAAGCTGTTAGGTTCTGCCTCACTTATGTCCTCTCTTGAGACCCAGCAATGCATTTCTGTCCTCTGTAGGGGACAGCAGTTTCAAATCTTTATTTAAAAAAGACACCAATCTGCCACGAATCTGAAACCTGTTGTGCTGTAAAGAGGACATCCTGGGCTTCCCAGTGATATCTGACAAGGTAGAGTTTATCCAATGAAACAGAAGATCTGTCTTTCTATAATGGCTGCTCTACTGACCACTGTGTTTCATGGGCACAAGAAAAGTAAGTTATCAGATTTATCCAGATGTTTAGCTTTTAAAGGTAAATATCACTTTTTCCTAATGTCCTCCGTGGTGGATATGGGGTCTTACTAAATCTACTTTAGGTGATTGGCGGAAGCAGAGAGGAACTTGTTAAGGATTGTTGATGGAGGGTCAGATCTGGAGCTCTCAGAAGATGACTAGGAAGACAGCAATGAAATAGAGGATAAGGATGATAAGAATGGAAGTCATGAAGAAAATAAAATCCAATGTAGTCTATTTTGGGTTAGGAGTAACATGTAAGGATTAGAAATTAAGCACCATGTATTGTTGCATAATTCTGGGGGAGTTTTTCTGTTTATCTTCAGCTGCTTTTGGGTCTGAACTAGTTTGTGTTTATTCTGACTACTAGGCTGGCTAAGAGGTGTTCTGCATACTGAATATGGCTCAGCTCATTTGCCAAAGATGGTTGATGCAACAAATACATTGAGATGCAGAAATGCAGGTTGTAGTGGCAAAACCTTTGTGGAATGTGTCAAATGTCACATGTATCTGTGTGTCAAAGAAAAAACTGCTTCTTGGAGCATCATTCATGACCTGAAAAGACTTGCGGCGTGAGAATTGCGAAATGCCAAAACCATGAAAAGCTCAGTCCAAATTTAGTGTTAGTGTTTTCAATGTTTTTTCCACATTTGATGATGTTTATACACCTGAAAAGAGGAGGGCAAAGAAAAATCTACAACTGTTACAAGCTAGCTTTTAAATTGTAAACAGTTTATGCTTTGTTTTATCAAAAAATAAATAAAAATCCCTGTTCCTCTCTGCAAAATGGTAGAAAAGGTGATTGATGAAAGACAGTTTTTCAGTTCACAGGAAGTCCCGTTGTCCACTGCAAAGGACATTATATATTTAAAAAAAAATGCTAATGTAAACATTTTTTTCTGGGTGTCAAGAGGATATAGTCTATGCTAAATGTTTAGATGCCATATTTTTGTGCACAAGCAGGCAATGTTTGCACTTCACACTTGGGTGCTGTTTCTGTGTACCAAACTTCATAGATTTCTTTGTTTTTGTTACAGCCCCTCCAAGCTCACCAAAGTAGAAGCAGGAAAATGCATGTCCTGTCTTAGCATTCTCTTCAGCGTTGCCTCTCTCACCAGTTATAAATCATAATCTATTTGCCTGACTGGCTGCCCTGCCGCTTCAGCATCGTTAAGCACTGTCTGCCCATGTGTGCCCTCTGGTGTCTGCACCCTCAGCGAGGACGATGGATTTGTGAGTGTTTCTTACTTTTATGCAAAACAGATTTTTGCTCATAGGGCCTGCACTTGAGAAAATTGAGGCAGAAAAAAAAAAAAAAATATCAGGGAAAAAGTGGGACAGAGAGATAGTGCTCAGAGGGGGGGTAGGATTTGGTGTTTTTGCGTCCTGTGAAGTGGTGATGGAGCTGGCTGACAATAAGATCTGCGGTATCAGTGTTCATGCTATCAATGCTAGCAGCACCAATTGATCTTTGAGCGTCGAGCCTTTTACTTAATTTAAGACAGATTGTTTTGTCCAGAGTCAACCAAAAACTTTTCATTTGCCATGCATCACAAAAACTGAGAATATGAACCAATAACTCCACAAGCAAACACCATACTATGACTTTTCTTGCAGTAAATGCCATGTGTCAGCTCTGTGATTTAAGGAAAGGGTTCCAGAATTCATTCTCAGCTTCATTGGATATGTTTGCATCAGTGCGTTTTTATGAATTCACGGGAGGAGTAGTCAGAGAGAAGTTTATGAATAGCATGGACTGGCGACAACTGCAGTTTACTGCTTAGGCGGAATGTGAATATGTTGTAGGGAATGAGCAAGCCCATCTACAATGGATGAGTTATGAATGGTGAGATGTGATTTGCTGAGGCTGTTTAAAAAAAAAAAGAGCCTGGTTAAGCTTTGAGGAGGCCCTGTAAGCATCGTTTATCCTTTGACATGCTGACCCAATCCTTGTCTGCCTTTCTCTCAAAAAGACACATGTACAGAGAAACTGAACTGAACATGCAGAGAAAATAAACAGTCGCATTTTTGAGGGGCTCAGAGGTCGATATACCATCTAAACTCCACACCAACCTACTAAGCAGCTGAACTAGATGGCTGTGAAGAGATGGTAGTATTTTAGTACACAGTTGTCAGAAATCTCAAACAACACAATTTATGTAAATAATGTCCAAAACCTTAAAAGTTTATATGGTTGCAAGGAAAAAAGGAAGATGTACTGAATGTATTTTATTGCAATAAACTGACAATAGCAAAGTGCCTTTTTTAATGGTCACGATGGCAGCTATTTGAAAGAATATCAAAAGAAAAAAAACATGGTCATATAAAAATACATCACTTAAAATAAGGTATCACTGGCTGAACTGAAAACATCACCACAAACTATTTTACACCTAAATTGGAAGCCAGCACAAGCCAATACATGCAGCCCTCAAAACGCAGCTAAATGACTGTCAGAACATCTGGAAAAAATCTTAGGAGGCAGCTATGGATGCTAATATTACTACAATAAAATTAATTCATTATTTTAAAGAAATAAAACAAAATGATAGTTTGACTGTACATTTTCCAAGATGGTGGCCATGCTGTGACATCACACACCACAACCATGCCCTCCACATTCTGGCTCAAGTGTAGAAAGATGAAAGAATTAAGTGATTTACACACTGAAGCTGAAGCTGTTGTTCAGTGGCATCTCTGCATATCTGGGTGAGCTCAAGATTTATAATAACCAATTATTCAACAAACAAACAAGGTCCTGACTATAAAAAGCTGAAATCATATTCCTACTATTTACTGCCAATATAAATACAAATCAATGGCATATGCACCCATTACTGTCAAATCATGTAAGACCTTTCCAACAGCTCTGGTAATTATCTTGCGTGATACTGGGGCCTGAAAACATACGGAATATATTTCCTGCTGTTGTGATATCAACTAGCAACAGGAGGCTAAAGATGTTTTATGTCTCAAAACAGAGGTAGTTAAAACACTAAATAACGTATTCGTCATAAGGCAACATTTGGACCAATAAGGTCTTTGTTAGGCAAAGACTAGACACACAGAAATTAGGAGGACAATGAGGAGATCAAAAAATTGAAGCTATTAAAAATGTATTTTTCTCATGCACAATCACATTATATTGTACACATCCTTATAAGTGTATATGTCAAAAATGTGGCATTCAACATTTATCTTGAACAGTGTTTGCTTATAGGACCTTTTATATCGTATTCCAATTGTAGGTGGGCCACAGGAGTGTGTACCTGACAAAGACTACAACAGTCTCAATGTTGCCTCGTTAACTACTTGGGAGCTTGCAACGTTAAGTATATAGAAGTACAAGCATACTGTGTACAGAGTGGGCATGTTAACAGAAGTCTTTTCTTAAGGCTCATTTATCCACACCGCTCTGTTTTTTAGAACACTTGTGAATGGGGTTAATAATGAGCAAATGGGCAGCAAATCAATGGGCCCTCTTTGAAGACACAGATAAGTTTAGTTATAGCCAAAAGCCCTGCCCATGCACCATATTTCTAACTCCCCTGATCAGTGGCTCACCACTGGGCAAACCACTGATCAGTAGGGGCATTGAGGCTTCTTTACCTGGGGCTAATGATGATATCCAGCTGTTATATGGTAGCTAAAAGAAGGAGCCCCACTTTTTGGTGCCAGTGGCAGTGAGCCGTGTAGAGCCTTTTTCTGGGAGGTTTATAGTTTTTCCTATATAAATGTGCCCCTTTTCCCAAATTTCTGCTGGGGGGGCCCCAAACACTTGGCTGCTTTGCCTCTCCTGATGCTGTTCACCTTTGCCGTTGATTAAAGAAAATCAACAGCTCCTCTCCACCTTGAACTGTGTATTCTACTTGAAATGGGCTGGTAACTTGAAAACTGGTAAAGGAAATTGAAATCTCAGGACTTAGTGGCATGGGTTAGTATCAGCTACTGTATGTACGCTTTGACATAATTTAGTTTAATGAAGCGCAGCATAAAAGCATTAAAAAGACAAATATGAGCAATAATATCAAACACAATCTCCACAACACCCATTCTTGAAACAGATTACTTCACAGGTTCAAAGGGCATCACTGGCAGTCAAACACTGTAAATGACGAGGGGCCGGGCTCTGTGTTGACTCTTGGCTCAAAGAGTTTCAAGTGTACAAAACATCAAGATCCCTCCTGGAATATTGTCATGCAATATACATGTTGACACAATTGGGACAACAATGTCTAGTTTTCATTTCCAGTCTGGCAGTGAAAGGGTTAGACCCAGGTTGGGTAGAGGATTTCACACCTCTCCCGGCTGTTTCATTCCAGGGAAGGTGACACAGATTTTCAACCCTTGTGCCTTGCGTCAGGGGAGCTGGAGGAGGACGCTTTTAGCTAGAATCCACAATAAGAAGACTTTGTAACAGTTCAGTTTCAGTCATCTTTGCTTAAACATCCTACCTACTGTAGATGTAACATTACATTTCACTAAATAAACATGACTCAAGCAAAAAGCATTAAGTGAATCCATTTTTGTGACTTGTCTGTTCAACTATTGTACATGTAAAGCCACAGTAAATTTCAGTATAGTAAGTATACATATACAGTGTTTTGGAACTGACCAAACTTGACAATCTGGTATGAAATGCTACAGACGCATGACAAGTCTAGCATTTGTACTTCTACCACATTGCCAACACACAAGCTATTGACGTAATCTGCTTGGTGGAGTTGCCTGGCAACACAAGCAGCACAGTTTTAGAGAATTTCAAAGCAAAAGGAAATCTTACAAAGCTATGCAAAGTAGTATAAAACAATAAATAGAAAAATCTTTAAAATAAACACAAAAGTCAAACGTGCCCACACCCATCGATTTGTTTTCTTGTAATGTGCACATTACAATTTTAGAGTGTTTTCCAAACACCTACACAACTGCAATCTTCAGTGTGGCTCTGAACAAATATGTATTTTTGAGCTTCTGATATCTTTTAAAAGACAGAATGGAGTGTTTATACAGGGCAACTTAAATAAATGTGAAGGAATTTAATTTTCAGTCAGTGACTCCCAATGTGCAATTTAAGGACAATTCAACTGATTTAATATCTGTGTAAAAGTTGTCCATTTGCCCATGAGGCTCATAAACCCGGTAGGTTTAGGTGAGCAGACTTTTTTTCCCCAGGCTGCCTCAGAAGCAATCAGCTTTCCTCCTTTCTCTCCAAACTTCAAACATTGGCTGCACAGGACAATGTGGAAACAAGGAGGACTTGGCACTGAAAAATATCCCTTGTGTCAAAGTACGTATAACCTCAGCAGGAGAGAGCTGTTCATTTATTCTCTCTCATTTCCAACCGCCCTCCCCCTTTTACTTTTTCCATTTCTTTTAGGAGAACAGGATGATAGAAGAGAAGAGCGAAGCAGTCTCTCTCACTAAGGCCAGAGTGTCTGGCAGTGTTTAAGTGGTGCACCGGGACTGGTTTCTTTCCGCCAAGGCAAATTCATTGTGGAAGCAGGTGGGCCAACACACATACACACATCCTCATTAGGACACTGACTTGTGTGTCCTTGTCTTTGTCTCTATACAGGCTAGAAACCAAGTCATCGGCTATGGAGTCAGTGGCCACAGAGCATCACTATGGCAACCAACATGGTGGGCCAGGCTGTGGCCGCTCTTGGATCAGTGCAGAGACTTTTTTCTGGCATCCGCTCAGTGCCGGAGTCGATTATAGAGTTCCTTCTATTAAATGTTCTTCCTCAATTGGCTAGTGATCTCCTGTGTGTAGTTTTTTCTCTCTTTGAAAAATAGACAAATATTCAGAGTAATAAAAATCAAAAATGCAGCTATGAGATTCAGTTTCACAGAAAACAAAAAAGAAAAGTTCACAATACTCTCTTGCCCTTCAGTTAATTCCTGCACACTTAATCGTGCTAACGTGGCAGACCCACTCTAATCCACACACACCCAAACACACATAGTTGTTAAAATAAAACAGGCAGCCACCAGGGTAGGAAATTTTAAACTGATCAACTGATTGACTAATTCAACACAGCAGTGAACAACGGTAAAGTCTGAAAGTGGAGTCCACATCTGCTCCCTGGCATTGTGTTGGCTAGATATGAGACCTGTGTGAACAGGATGGGAGGACCCCCCCCCCATCTTAATCAACGGAGCCAGGGTGCAGGCTGAGAGCAGGCGGGTCTAAACAGGTGGGAGAGTAACTGAGGTGAGGTTCTTTAATCCACAGGAGGGGGGCGCCGTTCTTGCCTTCTTGGCTCTTGTTGTTGTTGCGGCTCTTGAAGCGCACTAAGAGCACAGCGATGAGCAGGATGCCGAAGATGGGGAAGGGGTAGAAGAAGACAAAATAGAAGAGGGAGTTGTTGGAGCACACCACTGATTGGAGGGTGGATGCTGTGAAAAGATAGACAAAATTTTTTTTCCAGAGAAAAACTAAAATTGCTCCTGAGGACAATGGTTGATATAAAACTGATAACGAAGGAATGATACTGACTTTTTGATTAAACACACTTCTTACAGGTATGAATGCCCTTTGCAGATCGCAAATTAATCAGTGTGAATTGTATAGATCCAACACTGCTTTCGACAGAACTGCTTTTGCTTTAATGTTAGTGTTAAGTTAGGAAGCCATCTCTGGCTCTGCTTTTAACTTCAAAATAAATATTATGACTGGGAAGCTAGATCATTCAAGGCAGGGATGTACATATACATATACGGATGTACTCTAACAAAGAGAACATAATAGGATTGAGCAATATGAAAGAATATGATGTGAGGTAAACCATTCAAAAGTTAATTACATCCTATTCTGCTATCTGTAGAACCTGGTCTTATATTTCCACTTTAATATTGAAAGAAAATTAATGATCCAAGTATTGTCATGTCACACTTTTCATTTTTTCTACATTCAGACAACCATTTAGGTAGTTAAGGACTCACCTTGTTGCACTACATTCACAATAGTGAACCCAGAGTTGTTAGTGGCCAGGCGGTACCATGCATTGCGTGGATTGAGTAGCCACTCCTCAACATGGCAATAGTATCTGCCTGCGTCTGATGGCCGGGCTCCTTGAATGGTCAGGCTGTACTGATCAGAGGTCATCCTCTCAAACTGCAAGCGAGAATTTGGCCCCGCCTCCTCTCTGGGGCTGCAGTTTCCATTTCCAAAAACAGCATCATGGCCGATGGAGAACACGCACTCCCGCTCTCTTCCTTCCTCACCCGGCTGGTCCTCATCATCCTCGTCTTCTGAGCGCTCCACATACCAGGACACAGAAAAACGAGAGTCTCGGGAGGACTGGGAAGGAATGCTACAACCCAGTCGGATTGAACCGGATTCCTCCACTGTCACATTTAACTCC